>NC_064626.1:214679497-214979497 GCF_023864275.1 Schistocerca cancellata
ATGTTATGTTATGTTATGTTAACCGGGGACCTAGAAACGATGGAGAGGCTCTGTCCCCGCCGCAGCCGCAGTGGTCCGCAACTCCACGCCGACTACCGCAGTCCACTTCACCCCTCCAGCGCCCCACGCCGAACACAGGGTTATTGTGCGGTTCGGCCCCCGGTGGACCCCCCCCACCCCCCTCCAGGGAACGTCTCACACCAGACAAGTGTAACCCCTAAGTTTGCGTGGTAGAGTAATGGTGGTGTACGCGTACGTGGAGAGCGTGTTTGCGCACCAATCGCCGACATAGTGTAGCTGAGGCGGAATAAGGGGAACCAGCCCGCATTCGCCGAAGCAGATGGAAAACCGCCTAAAAATCATCCACAGACTGGCCGGCTCACCGGACCTTGACACAAGTCCGCCGGGCGGATTCGTGCCGGGCACCGGCGCTCCTTCCCGCCCGTAAAGCCATGTGTTAGACCGCACCGCCAACCGAGCGGGAAAACAACAATGTACACCTGTACTGTGATAGTGCCACGCAAAACAATAAGTGGTGCAAGCCTCCTCCATGGAAAACACGACCACACCATAACACCACCGCCTCCGAATTTCACTGTTGGCACTACACACACTGACAGATGACGTTCATTGGGCATTCGCCATACACACACCCTGCCATCGAATCGCTACATTGTGTATAATGATTCGTCACTCCACACAACGTTTTTCCACTGTTCAATCGTCCAATGTTTAAGCTCCTTACACCAAGCGAGGCGTCGTTTGTGGCTTATGAGCAGCCGCTCGACCATGAAATCCAAGTTTTCTCACCTCCCGCCTAACTGTCATAGTACTTGCAATGGACTTTGATGCATTTTGGAATTCCTGTGTGATGGTCTGGATAGATGTCTGCCTATCGCACATTACGACCCTCTTCAATGTCGGCGGTCTCTGTCAGTCAACCGCCTGTACGCGTTTGTGTGTACGTGTCCCTTCACGTTTCCACTTCAGTAGCACATAGGAAACAGTGGACCCAGGGATGTTTAGGAGAGTGGAAATCTCGCGTACAGACGTATAACACAAGTGACACTCAATCACCTGACCACGTTCGAAGTCCGTGAGTTCCGCGGAGCGCCCCATTCTGCTTTCTCACGATGTCTACTGACTACTGAGGTCGCTGATATGGAGTACCTGGCAGTAGGACGCAGCACAATGCACCTAATATGAAAAAGGTATGTTGTTGAGGGTGTCCGGATACTTTTGGTTGGTTGGTTAGTTTAAAAGAGGGGGAGAGGGAACACACTGCTATGTTATCGATCCCAGGTACTTTTGATCACATGGGGTATGTATTAATGAGTGCAGACAATAATTTGTCTCGTAACAATTCATGAAGGCGTCTAGCAATTTGCGTGATTAATTTCGAGGCATTTTACCTATAAACACTCAGCAGCAGAGTAACACAGAAAAATTCGAAATATTCGCCGTGTGCAATTACGGACGTTGATGTTGACAACAGCCAATAATGGTTGAATGTCTCTTATAAATGTGCTCTCTAGGCTCTGTTAGCAGTAACTGTACAACGCCTATTAATTATTGAACTATCGAATACGTGACTGTACTGTTATGGCAGCTGCATGAGCACTGATGAATAGAGGAGAAATAAGCACGTATAAATAAATTGTTTTGCAAGTTGTCATTTGCCAGGGGTCATTTGTGCAGCTGTATCGTTAGCAGAGGGCTTGCGTTTTGGTCTCTCGTATGAAGGAACTGACGTTCAAGCCTGGGTAAATTCCAGGAATTGCTTTTCCATTCGATGTTACTTTTTCTGCTGTACTGGGCATAAAGGTAGTTATAACAAGACTAGGTTCTAAAACCACGTAACTCTTTCCATTTTCGGAGCTTTCTGGTCCACTGTGGTGGTCAGCGTTCTGTGTGCAAGAAAGTTACGCCATGTTAATTACGGTGTATTGTTTTCTTTCGTTTACGTCGCAGATATCTAAGTACTCCGATGTGTCTGCTGACGACGACAAAGAGCAAACTCTCTCTCGAAATTAATTGATAAACCATTTAAGCTTGAAAAATAAAACTGCGCAGCTGTTAAAACTAAAGTTGTGTACGAATGTGGTGAACTAACGAAAAGATGACAGCCACTGACTGCACAGTGCGTGCTACTTTTATCGTTAAGATTTTACGCTACACAAAGCTTTCATATTGACCGACGATTTCTTCAGACGTAGCTACAGCTTCATTGTTGTCCTCAAGGTATCGGCATGCACTGCCTGGCTGAAGAAAGAATTTCTCAAAATACCTACGGAAGAAAATAACGAGACGTGGTTTTTATCAAATATCACGTTTTCGTGGTATTTAGGGCGCTGTGGACTGCAACAATATCGGGATTATATCTCCTAGTGGTGAAAGTGCAGATATATTTAGGAATTGTCACTGATGGTTTTCGTTGAACACACAAACAATCTCAGACGCTAAGCTTAATTAAATTGTGTAAAATCATCGCACGTAACTTCGGGATGAAAATCATTCTACATAGAAAGTCTACAACCAACAGAAAATGAAGCCAAGTGGACTTATACAGCAATGAGTGCGGAATTTATTAACAACGTATTTACAAAAAAACCATTACTTCTTTTCCTTGCTCATAGTAACATTATTAGGTGCTTTTTTGCGTTCTATTGTATCACTATATTAGCTCTGTACGATTTAGAGCAAAAAACTGTTTTTGTTTCCATACAAGTTCGAAGATTGGTTCTTTTTCTGCTTACTTTCCCCCATATTCATAACAAGACACTTTCGGTAAGAAACACCGTGTATCTACGATTAACTTCTGTGTCCGAAGCATAATAACAGTGTCGATAGCCGATTTATGAAGTGTTACCAAGCATGTTTCTTGCTATCTGAGATAAGCAATGAACCTCCCTTGGTGGATCCAAGTTTAATGTTATACAATAGACCGGAGTCCTGGAAAGAGTTCAATATATGGACTAATGTCAAAAGTGTTCTCCAGTCATATGATTGGCCCTTTGTGTGCTAAATATCTAAAATCTTCATAGTTGAACATGTAGTGAACAATAAACAAGTTTTTTTTCATAATTTTGTAGCGCGCATTTTTACGTTTATGGCGTCATATCACCTGAAATATGGGCGTACAATGATATAAATTTGCATGTAAATGTGCACAATGCCAGCAAAATTTGTTGCATGTGGAGTCAGTAATGAGGAAATAATAGTTTAAAACGTTATATCTGGTAATGAATATCGAAAATATAGTAAGCGACAGACTTTTTTCCTTTCATTTTCTTGCGGTGGGTTTCAGGGAGAAAAAGCTTCGAGAAGTTTTAATGTTATGTGTAAAGTTTATTGGAAGTCGCGAAGTGTTCATAATCTCAAATACTTGATGAATGTATTACGGGTAATTTGCGCGCAGTAAATTTCGCCGCCTCAAAACATTTGCACAGTTTTTAAATTCAAGACTTCAGGTACCCCCTCACCAGCAATTTTTAAAGAGTTGAACTCCCATTTACAAGACAATTCCAAACGTCCCATTAGTTTACAAATGAGTTAGTGTGCTAAATATGTGACTTTAAGAACGTAAAACTTTCATTGCTGAAGACGAAGCGAAAATGCAGTAGACGATAAACATCTTTCTTTTCATTATTTTGTACCACGCATTTCTGTAGGCATGATGTCGTATCGCCTGTACTATGGGCGTTCAGTGATTTAATTTTGCAAGCAAATTCAGTGTTTCATATGGAAAATATCTGCAAAATCGTTGCGAATGGACTTAGTAGCAAAGAAGTAATAAATTGAAACGTTGTGCCAGGTGATGAATAGCGAACATCTTCTATTCATTATTTTGCCGTGGGTGTCAGCTTGAAAAAGGCTCGAGGAATTTTTAAGATTATATGTAAAGCTCGTTAGTAGTAGTGAAGTGCTCTTATTCTTAAATACTGGATGAATATCAGGGTAGTCTGAAAAGTTTCCGACCTCTACATGAAGGTAGCAGCACTTGTCTACAAAAGTTGGCAGATTCGCCTGCCCATGCGTTATAGCTCAGTCATCAAAATTTCATCCATTTTGTGCGCGCAGTTGTTGTCTCACGCTTGTTTCAGTGAGTCGATGCGAGTGTTTTTGTGAAAATTGTGTAAAATCTAGTATCGAGCTTTCATTAGATTTTTGATTTTGAAAGACAATAAACCTAGGCAAATTAAGCACGAGTTGGACACTGTGCACGAGGAGTCCGCACCATCATTTACTACGGCGAAATTTCGGGCAACTGGATTTAAACGAGGCCCTACCAGTTTGGGTGAAGATGAACTCTCGGGGCGGCCAAAAACTGCAACAACTGACTTCATAACATCGCTCAGGTTACCAAACGGTGCTAGAAAACTGTCCAGTTAAGGTTCGTATTGTTCGCAGAGGCTATGAGCATATCTCAAACTTGTGTTTGTCACATACTGATTGAAAATTTAGGGATGAGAAAGCTGACCGCAAGCTGGATGCCACGAATCTCACTCTGCGCTGCCTCACACATAGGCGGTTGCCATGGCGAAAGTCCACCAACTGCGGTCTGAAGTACTTGACCACCCTACTCACTCACCAGATCTAGCCCCAGGTGACTATTTTTTTGTTCCCTCGGATAAAAATTGAGCTCGGAGGACAGAGACTGCTGTCGAATGAAGAGGCTGTCGCCTTCGTAAACAAATATTTTGTACAGAAAGACACTATTATCTGGAACGGTTAAAGAGATGGCAGCATCGTTGAGAAAAGCGTACAGGACCGAGCGAGGTGGCGCAGTGGTTATCACACTGGACTCGCATTCGGGAGGACGACGGTTCAATCCCGTGTCCGGACATCCTGATTTAGATTTTCTGTCGTTTCCCTGTAACATTCCAGGCAAATGCCGGGATGTTCCTTTGAAAGGGCACGGCCGACTTCCTCCCTTAATCCGATAAGGCCGATGACCTCGCTGTTTGGTCTCTTCCTTCAAGTCAACCAACCAAAAGCGTACAGGCTTACAACGAGATTATGTTGAAAAATAAAAGTCAATTTATGGAAAAAAATGCCCTAGTTCTTTGTTAGGTCTGAAGCTTTTCAGACTACCCTTGTATAGTCTGCGTGATTGGCGTACTGTAAGTTATGCCATCTCAAGACTTTGACACAATTTCTAGCATCAGTACCTGAGTTACTGTGTTAAATTATTAATGAGTACATTACGACAGTACCTTAAATTCTTTAATCGCGTCAAGAGGTTCATGACATAATGAAAATCAAATTTTTGTTTCCCCTGAAAGTTATTCAATTGGCAACTTCAAGTGAGACCGGATGATAACTTTAGTGTGTAATAACAGTGTGTAGATTCATCTAGTCACCTGCAACACCTGTGAAGTTACTCCGTATAGTCGTATCTTATTTATTAATTTCGATCGCCTGTGCGATAAATAGTATAGCCGGAATTTACGAGAGGCATTCAATAAGTAATGCAACACCTTTTTTTACGATAAAGACTGGTTTTATTAAGCATTCGAGTACACCATATTATACCTCATTCTTTTGACTACAAAATCCTGTTCTTCAACATAAGCGCCGTTCAATGCGACAGCTTACACCACCTTACTGGTCGACATCAAACCCAATGTCTTGTTGCATCAATAATCTCTCCAGCATCCATGCACTGCTTCCCATGGACTGAACCCTTTCATTGGGCCAGACGGTTGGAAGTCAAAAGGTGCAAGGTCGGGGCCGTAAGGCGGGTGGGGAAGAACGGTCCAGCCGGCCTCTGTGGCCGAGTGGTTCTAAGCGCTTCAGTCCGGTACCGCGCTGCTGGTACGGTCGCAGGTTCGAATCCTGCCACGGGCATGGATTTGTGTGATGTCCTTAGGTTAGTTGGGTTTAAGTAGTTCTAAGTCTAGGGGACTGTTGACCTCCGATTTTTTTTTTTTTTAACGGTCCAATGAAGCTTTGTGAGATCCTCTCGAGTGAGCAGACTTCTGTAAGGCCTCGCGTCGTCATGGAGATGGAGAATTGCGTTTGCATTTTTCTGGCGCCGACCACTCTTAAGTCGTTTCTTGAATATGTGGAGGGTAGCACAATAAATTTCACAGATGATCTTTTAACCATGAGGGAAGACATCAAACAGAATAAAACCTTCAGAGTCCCAAAAGATCGACGCCACGGCTTAGCGTCTGTGGGTGCGGTTCTTCGGAGGAGAGGTGGTTTGACGACACACCATGTAATGCCGCTTCGTTTCCGATTCGAAGCGATGAACCCATGTTCCATCGCCTGTTCAACATCGATGCCCAGCGTCGTACCGCGCAAACAGTTCCGCACAGATGATCGTTGACGGTCTTCAGTTAGGCGGCGAGCAACCGTGCGAGGACCCAGCTTTGAGTACCCCAACTAGTGAACGAGTGTGTCAGCACTACCGACAGAAGTCCAGTTGTGCAGTGAGATATTTGATTGTGGTCCGTCGGTCACGTCGAATGAGAGTGCCCGCATCTTCCAGTATTGCAGAAGTCAACGCTGTGCGCGTCCGACCTCCACGCGGGAGATCGGACAGGTCTGCGCCATCTTGTTGCGACGATGACAGACGCCTCGCCCAAAGACTCGCCGTGCTTTTGTTCACTGCCAGGTCTCAGTACACAGTCTCCAAGCGCCTATGAATATCTGGCATGTTTCTGCCAAAAGAAACTCTGTAGTACACTACTGGCCATTAAAATTGCTACACCACGAAGATGACGTGCTACAGACGCGAAATTTAACCAACAAGAAGAAGATGTTGTGATATGCAAATGATTAGCTTTTCAGAGCATTCACATAAGGTTGGCGCTGGTGGCTACACCTACAACGTGCTGACCTGAGGAAAGTTTCCAACCGATTTCTCATACACAAACAGCAGTTGACCGGCGGTGCCTGGTGAAACGTTGTTGTGATGGCTCGTGTAAGGAGGAGAAATGCGTACCATCACGTTTCCGACTTTGATAAAGGTCGGATTGTAGCCTATCGCGATTGCGGTTTATCGTATCGCGACATTGCTGCTCGCGTTGGTCGAGATCCAATAAATATTAGCAGAATATGGAATCGGTGGGTTCAGGAGGGTAATACGGAACGCCGTGCCAGTTCCCAACGGCCTCGTATCACTAGCAGCCACGTCTCGATCCCTGAGTCACCAGATGGAGACGTTTGCAAGACAACAACCATCTGCGCGAACAGTTCGATGACGTTTGCAGCAGCATGGAGTATCAGCTCGGAGACCATGACTGCGGTTACCCTTGACACTGCATCACAGACAGGAGCGCCTGCGATGGTGTACTCAACGACGAAACTGTGTGCACGAATGGTAAAACGTCATATTTTAGGATGAATCCAGGTTCTGTTTACAGCATCGTGATGGTCGCATCCGTGTTTGGCGACATCGCGGTGAACGCACATTGGAGGCGTGTATTTGTCATCGCCATACTGCCGTATCACCCGGCGTGATGCTGTTTGGTGCCATTGGTTACACTTCTCGGTCACCTCTTGTTCGCATTGACGGCAGTTTGAACAGTGATCGTTACATTTAAGGAGTGTTACGACTCGTGGCTCTCAACTTTCATTCGATTCCTCCGAAACCCTACATTTCAGCAGGATAATGCACGACCGCATGTTGCAGGTCCTGTACGGGCCTTTCTGGATACAGAAAATGTTCGACTGCTGCCCTTGCCAGCTCATTCTCCAATTGTAAACGACTGGTCAATGGTGGCCGAGCAACTGGCTCGTCACAATACGCCAGTCACTACTCTTGATTTACTGTGGTATCGTCTTGAAGCTGCATGGGCGGCTGTACATGTACACGCCATCCAAGCTCTGTTAGACTCAATGCTCAGGCGTATCAAGGCCGTTATTACGGCCAGAGGTGGTTGTTCTGGGTACTGATTTCTCAGGATCTATGCAGCCAAATTGCGTGAAAATGTAATCACATGTCAGTTCTAGTATAATATATTTGTCCAATGAATACCCCTTTTTCATCTGCATTTCTTCTTGGTGTAGCAATTTTAATGGCCCCTAGTGTAGCTTTCTGCTTCAAACTTACCTCTGTTAAAGACGCCATTTTGAAGACTACGTACAGCGCTGCCACCTGTCAGAGCTTCATGAAACTGTAGGGCTGAAGAGTGAATATTCCACGATGTCCCACAGCAAACTCTGAATATTTTTCAACCTAAATTCGTCGAAAAAAAAAGTGTTGCATTACTTACTGAGCATTCCTCGTACCTGTTGGGTCGTGAGGTCGGTGGCGGCCAGGTTAGCGCCCACATCCCTTACGCGGGCAGTCGCGTAGTTTCGGAAGTTTACGCAGAAAGCTGGAACAGCTGGCCGGACAAACGAGCCGTCCTGGCTCGGATAGTGGGCAGTTTTGGCGCCGTTTCCGCGTTGCTGGCGGAACACCAGCGGCGGCGTCGCCCTCATTACGTTCGGCAGTATTTTCCGCCCAATTAGCGGCACAAAACCGGACGAGCAGCATGGTCGCGCAAATGGTGCGTAATTCATTTGCACAAGGCGCGGCGCGGCGCCAAACACGGAATGAAACTCCGTAATCGCATTTGCCGAACGCCGACATACCACGTGTGATGCGGCAATCTGTGATCCGGATTGCGTGCACCTGATTAACACAGCCAGAGCGCCTACTACAGTGTGTCATTTGCGGAGTAAGCCGCCGGCTATGCATCGCCGGCGATGCGAACTGCAAGTGGCTCCGGTATTAAATCCGTTAGGGATCATATGTTATTCATATCGCTTCAGCATTGTACACGAGAGTAAAATGGTGGATCTGACGTTGTTTACCTGCAATTTATCTGGTTCCATCATTTGCGGTAGATACTACACTGTCCATTAAGCACAGAATCATCATCTGACGTACACAACAATGCCTCGGGTCGTCGCCGACACACATGAGAGTGGTAGGTCACACAAAGGTCTTCTTCTACTGAGAGACATATTGTGTTTAACCGGCTCTCATAAGTGATGTACGAGAGCGTGCTGAAAACTAATCGCTCCGAATATTTTATATGAAAACTCTTAAAGTTTTTTAATAAAATAAACGTTGTTAGCGTGTTACTGATTTATTCTTCATGTCTGTCCGCCACAATAGTTGAGTGCTCAGTGTGACAGATTGCCGTCCTACGGGCCCGAGTTCGATTCCCGGCTGGGTCGGGGATTTTCTCCGCTCAGGGACTGGGTGTTGTGTTGTCTTCATCATCATTTCATCCCCATCCGGCGCGCAGGTCGCCCAGTGTGGCGTCGACTGTAATAAGTCTTGCACCAAGACGGCCCGACCTGCCCCGTAAGGGGCCTCCCGGCCAATGACGCCAAAAGCTCATTTCCATTTTCCATTCTTCATGTCTCTATTTGTCAAAATTGTCACCCTAGTGACGAACACACTCCTCCCAATGACAGACTAGTTTGCTGATTCCATCGCCGTAGAATGTTCGAATTTGTTGACGAAGCCACAATCACACCGCTGCAACCAAGTCGGGATCGTGTGGAAGATCATGGATGACAGTGAACCCAAGGCGTCGGATTTCTGCAGATGTCGCACCACTCGTGTGTAGGATTGCAGTGACATGCTGAAGGAGAGGATGTCCCACGTGTGGAAGAATTTTTCGAATTCCGATCTCGATTACAGAACACTTTTTCTCACGCATTGACATAGGTACGTTATACACTGCCACGTTACATGCTGCATTCGGAGTCCTCAAGCGGCAGATGGCTACAAAAATGTAGACATGAAGAATGAATATGTAGAATATTAATAACGATGTTTTACGCTGAAGAGCCAACGAAAGTGGTACACCTGTCTTAATATCGTGTGGCCCCTTCCCTCCCTCCCTCCCCCCCCCCCCCCCAAGGCACGGAGAAGTGCCGTAAAACGACATAGCATGAATTCGACTAATGTCTCGTGTCTGAAGTAGTGCTGAAGGAAACTGACACTATAAATCCAGCAGGACTGTCAATAACTCAGTAACAGTACGAGGGGGTGGAGCTCTAATCTCTTCTGAACAGCACATTGCAAGGTATCCTAGATATGCTCAACAATGTTCATTTCTAGGGAATCTGGTGGCTAACAAAAGTATTTAAATTCAGAATGTGTTGCTGGAGACACTGTGCATCAATTCTGGGCGCGTGCGGTGTGGCATTGTCCTGTTGTAATTGCCCAAGTCCGTCAGAATGCACAATGGACATGAATGGATGCAGGTAATCAGATAGGGTGCTTACGTACGTGTCACCAGTCATAGTCATATCTAGACATATCAGGGGGCCCATATAGTTCCAACAGCACACGCCCCATACCATTACAGACCCTCTACCAGCTTGAAGAGTCCCCTGCTGACATGCAGGGTCCATGGATTCATGAGAATGTCTCCATACCGTACAGCCCATCCGCTCGATACAATTTGAAACAAGACTCGTCCTAACAACAACACGTTTCCATTCATCAACAGCCCAATGTCGGTGTGAACGGGCTGAGACGAGGCATAAAGCTTTGTGTCGCCTTCGAAAGACCATATCGATGATGTTTTGTTGAATGGTTCGCACACTGACACTTTGTGATGGCCCAGCTTTGAAATCGGCAGCAATTTGCAGAAGGGTTGCACTGCTATCACGTTGAACGATTCTCTTCAGTCATCGTTGGTCCCTTTCTTGCACGATCTTTTTCCGGGCGCAGCAGTGTCTGAGATTCGATGTTTTAAGTCCCCCTTCATCGCTACCTAGGAGGTGCTGTTCCCATTGCTCGTGCGCCGACTGTAACACTACGTTCAGACTCACTTAAATCTTGATAACCTGCCACTGTAAGTACCCGATCTAACAACTGCGCCAGACGCTTGTTGTCTATATATATGCGTTGCCGACCGCAGCGACATAGTCTCTCTGTTTAGTTATCTCTATATTTGAATACGCATGGCTATACCAGTTTCTTTGGCGCTCAGTGTATTTAAAAGGCTTTGAGAGTCATCACATACAAAATTCGAAGGCATTACTTGAGACGACCTGCTAATTCTGCAGGACAGGACAGGTAGTTTAAGTTGTGGAAAGGGGCCAAAATAAGCGACTGTCAGTTACACTCGAACATACAATCATTTTTTTTTATATAAATATTAAGAGCAAACAAAAATTAAAAAAAAAACACACAGCTTTAGATTTGGAACTTAATTAGCGGCTGAATGCGCCGTACAATCTGATGCCTTAAGGCAAGACCTATGATTTAAAAATCGCTGAAAGCCAATAACTTAAAGCTCAACCAAAATAAGTAATTTAAAAGGGAAAACCTTATCTTAATACAGTTCCTTAATTGGGCTGAAGGCCCAAAGAATCTGACACTTTAAAAGCAAACAACTTAAATTGAAAACGGCTGAAGGCCCAACACTTAAGACTCAATAACATTAATTTTAAAAATGCCAAAGGCTTTACGTAAAACAGTTCTTAATTTAGGCTGAAGGCCCAAACCATCTAATACCTTATGAGGGGAACAACTTTAATTCGAAGTAGGCCGAAGGCCTAAAGAATCTGACACTTTAAGAGCAAAACAACTTAAATTCAAAATCGGCCGAAGGTCCAACACTTAAGACTCAATAACATTAATTTTAAAAAATGCGACAGGCTTTGCGTAAAACAGTTCTTAAATTAGGCTGAAGACCCAAACCATGTGACGCCTTAAGGGTGAAACAATCTTAATCTAAAAAGAACAAGGAATAAAAGGCAGTACACCCAAGGGCGCTTAGAAGTTCTGAGGGTCGGCCTGGAATTCAAACAGGTGAGTCAGGCAGTCAGCCCAACCACTATGCTGTGGTAGCTGTAAGGTCTACCACTGCTCCCCTTACAGTACGACGATCCCGGCAGAGGTCTGTGTTGCGTGAACGTCCAGAATCTCGTCTAAGGGTCAGTTTGCTGTAGGAAGCGCCAGTGCTTCTCCGTGGCATAGTTGCCTCTTGATTCACACGTCTGCATCACACTGCGCCTTCTGGCTGTGGGCATTCCCTATTAAAGGCTGGTAGTTATGCCACTACGTGTCTGTTGGCGGACGACGTTGAAACCATTATCATTACATTTACTATCCTCCAATTGACATATGCCGTCGAAGGATAGAAATCGACATCGTCTTTCCAGGTGTACTAATGTTTATTCAGGCATATATCCAATATCCAACAAATGGGTCCCAGCTGGAGATGTGAAAGTCAAGGACAGTCTACTAGAAGAGGTCAGTGAATATGTCTACCTTGGCCAGATTATAAATATGAAGGGAGACATAAGACCAGAAATCTATCGACGCATCAAGCTTGGTTGGCAAGCATTTGGGAAGAATTCAAAAGTATTCAGATAAAAAATGCCAGTAAATCTGAAGAAAGCAGTATTTGATCAATGCATTCTTCCTGTGATGACGTACGGATGCGAGACATGGACACTGAACTCATTCACAAAAGGGAAACTTAGGACAGCACAGAGAGCCATGGAGAGATCAATGCTGGGCTACACAAGAAAGGACAGGAAAAGGGCAGATGACATCCGGTCTGTGACGAAGGTTAATGACATCTTAGAGAGAGTAGGTTCCTTGAAATGGCAGTGGGCTGGCCACGTCGCAAGAACAAAAGGCAACAGATGGACGAAGCTAGTACTGGAGTGGAGTCCGAGAGAGCACCGGAGGCCTAGAGGAAGACCACCAGACAGATGGGACAAAGACATCAAGAAGATCGCTGGTAACACCTGGCAGAGAACTGCCCAAGACCGTCCCACTTGGAGAAGACTGCTGAAAGCCTACCTGAATCCACGACTCGAAGAGGCTACATCATCTAATGATTGAATTGGCTGATGATGATGATGATGATGATGATGATATTGTAAGGTGGCTATAACTTCGCACCTCACAAGCACTCATCCACATACTTTGCCATGAACTACAACCACAATTAGATATCATTTGATAGATTGTACATCGTATATATGAATATTTAAAGGAGACTGACATTGTCACGTATGCCTTGTAAATAATTGTTAACGCTTATTGCATGAAAGGTGATGGAGTGTTTTTATTATAAAAACGGCGTAATGAATGATTGCCTATACTAGTAGAGGTTGGAACGCCAGTGGAGATGAAACGGCAGGTGGAACTCAAACTCTGGGTGGAAGGCCCACACAGGTGTTGGTCCTGCTTAAACACAGGAAGTAGCCAGACCGACGTCGTGGCACCTGAGCTCTGGAGCTCGATACGCGACGGGCGGCCGCTATTGAAGTAGGGCCGCAAAGATAACCGGATAAAACTTCGGAACTCTGCAAATTTTGAACGCAGGTGAGATTAGATTAGATTAATACTAGTTCCATGGATCATGAATACGATATTTCGTAATGATGTGGAACGAGTCAAGTTTTCCAATACATGACATAATTAAGTTAATTTAACAACATACTTAAGTTAATATAACAACTTTTTCATTTTTTGTGTGTTTTATTTTTATTTTTTTTATTTTTATTTTTTTAATATTTTTTGTTTTTTTGTTTTTTTATTTATATCTAAAAATTCCTCTATGGAGTTAGAAGGAGTTGTCATTCAGAAATTCTTTTAATTTCTTCTTAAATACTTGTTGGTTATCTGTCAGACTTTTGATACTATTTGGTAAGTGACTTTAGTGCCAGTATAATTCACCCCTTTCTGTGCCAAAGTTAGATTTTATCTTGAATAGTGAAGATCATCCTTTCTCCTAGTTTCATCCTTTCTTGTAGTTATGCACACATGTGTCCTTAAATAAATGTCTGCAGGATGATCTTGGGTGGACTCCAGCTATTATTCTGATTACACGCTTTTGTGCAATAAATACTTTATTCCTCAGTGATGAATTACCCCAAAATATGATGCCATATGAAAGCAACGAGTGAAAATAGGTGTAGTAAGCTAATTTACTAAGATGTTTATCACCAAAATTTGCAATGACCCTTATTGCATAAGTAGCTGAACTCAAACGTTTCAGCAGATCATCAATGTGTTTCTTCCAATTTAATCTCTCATCAATGGACACATCTAAAAATTTGGAATATTCTACCGTAGCTATATGCTTCTGATTAAGGTCTATATTTATTAATGGCGTCATACCATTCACTGTACGGAACTGTATGTACTGCGTCTTATCAAAATTCAGTGAGAGTCCGTTTACAAGGAACCACTTAGTAATTTTCTGAAAGACAGTATTGACAATTTCATCAGTTAATTCTTGTTCGTCAGGTGTGATTACTATACTTGTATCATCAGCAAAGAGAACTAACTTTGCCTCTTCATGAATATAGAATGGCAAGTCATTAATATATATTAAGAACAACAAAGGACCCAAGATGGAACCTTGTGGAACCCCATTCTTGATAGTTCCCCAGTTTGAGGAACGAAGAAGCGGCACATCGGAAACCACGGAGGCTGGGTTATTTTCAAGGATTTTTACTCAGAAGTATGCCATTGCACGACTATAGGTTTTCCCTCCCAAACTTTCCGCGCTGGACGACAAGAGACTAAAATGTGGTTGGTCGGCGTTCGGAAGAATCTGTAGAGAGGGAGAATATTCCGTGGTTTCGGGAATACGATTCGTTTTCGGAATTACGATGGTGGGGAGCTGAGCCTTGCTGGGAAGCCAGCGGTGGAGAGACGTGGTCTTCCGTTTTGAGTGCCCGTGTGTGACGGTCGCTCGATATCAGCTTTGCCGGCCGAGGTGGCCGAGCGGTTCTAGGCGCTACAGTCTGGTACCGCGCAACCGCTACGGTCGCAGGTTCGAATCCTGCCTCGGGCATAGATGTGTGTGATGTCCTTAGGTTAGTTAGGTTTAACTAGTTCTAAGCTCTAGGGGACTGATGACCTCAGAAGTTAAATCCGATAGTGCTCAGAGACATTTGAACCATTTTTGATATCAGCTTTGTTGATACAGAGGGCCTTGCTGTCTTTGCTCTCAGGAGAGTTTATAGTTAGAACAGTTACGCACTGTACTGTCACGAACCTATACGATTGTGGACTTCACCTCCGAGTTGGAAGTCGTCGTTGAGTACGCAGCGTTCAGTAATTGAGAGCACTTCCTCTGCCTATACTTACGCTGAGACGTTACCTGAACTCCGTTATTGTGGCTGGGAGATCGCGTTTCTCGTCTGTAGAACACAGAGAGCAGAAGACAGTATTAGAGTATATTAGTCAGAGGACCGACTTCTGCCATCCTAGTGTTGGAAAGAGTTTATTTGTGGCTGGAGTTCTTCCATACGAGAAACATCACTTCGACCCACCGGACGCAGTACATACGGTGATATCACATTGCTTCGGCTTATTAGGGCTATAAAAGCGAAACAGCTCTGATCACGTTAGTTTATTTGTACTGAGGTTCCATACCACCGTAGATCATCTTTGAAGGTAGTGTCTCCTAGTGTTTGGTACGTAGATGATGTCAGTCATTTCGCGTTATTGAAATTAGATCACGCAGTCATAATAAGGGGCAGAGTTGGGCAATTGATTAATAATTTTACTTGCCGCGCGGGATTAGCCGAGCGGTCTAAGGCGTTGTAGTCATGGACTGTGCGGCTTGTCCCGGCGGAGGTTCGAGTCCTCCCTCGGACATGGATGTGTGTGTTTGTCCATAGGATCATTTAGCTTAAGTAGTGTGTAAGCTTAGGGACTGATGACCTTAGTAGTTAAATCCCATAAGATTTTTCACACACAATAATTTTACTTAGGAAATATAAACTTTGTAATATAAAGGTTTTTTTTAATCTACAATAAATATATAAGCAGGAACAACGTTTATCATTTAGTAGTATTAGTTGCCTTAAACATTAATTTAACTTTAGGTTGCAATTTATATGTTTAACTCCATTAAGAAATCCTAATATCTGCTTCAGGAGGTAGTCAGACAGGGCCAGATCATTTTAGCGTTTATTATTTTCCGTTGCGCACATTTGTTTTTACACCCTCCTGGAGTAGCATCTTGGAGTATCGTAGCCAGGACGGGCAGTAGTGTAGTACTGACCGATCGGGGAGCTATCGTACAGAGACGCTTAGAAGGTGACAAGCGTTGCAGCTACGTAAGCATCCGTGGTAACACAGCGTCCGCCCAGTAGCTCCGGGATGTTGTCAGAAGGAAGCGCCCGTTGGCTACGGTGTGGCCGTGTGTCAGCTGGGAGCTGTGGCTGTGTGAGGGCTCGCAATCAGCGGGGGCGGGCCTAATCCGGTTTGCTGGCACACGGCGCCTGCTCTGCAAATCTCTATCTTAATTAAATCACCCGCTCGCTGCCGGATCGGCACGCCTGTATTAATTCTGGCCTGATTGCGAGCAGTCGTACAGCAGGTGCCGCTCTGGCCGTTCCGCGTGGACCGTTTTTGTGTTGCCGTCAGCTGCCGGCTTACTCGCTCCTTCCGCGGCTGCACTCACTCGCGCACCAGCCGCCCCAGGGCTACTTTGTATTTGCTCGCAACAGGGTTTGTATTACTAGCGCCGTTCTCGCTACACACCGCTTCACTCGTACGAGAGCAGTAAAACGAACTAATACACACAAGTGAGGTGTTGTAGAACTCTGCAAATCCTCCACTTTCTAGAACGCTATGCACTGCGCCTCGCCTTCAGTACCGTGCATCTGCTTTCTCTTCCCATCCCCCACCACCACCTTCGTGAATACTGTCCTCAGATTTCCTACATCTTTCCGCAGTTAAAAACTTTTCAAAATCCAAGATCACACGAAATATTTTTATTCAGGACTGTGGTGTCGCCACCAGACACCACACTTGCTAGGTGGTAGCCTTTAAATCGGCCGCGGTCCGTTAGTATACGTCGGACCCGCGTGTCGCCACTATCAGTGATTGCAGACCGAGCGCCGCCACACGGCGGGTCTAGTCTAGAGAGACTCCCTAGCACTCGCCCAAGTTGTACGGCCGACTTTGCTAGCGATGGTTCACTGCCTACATACGCTCTCATTTGCAGAGACCACAGTTTAGCATAGCCTTCAGCTGCGTCATTTGCTACTGCCTAGCAAGGCGCCATATTCAGTTACTACGAATGTATTCTGAACCGATACCATTGTGAAACATGTACAGTCAAGAGCGACGTTCATAATTAATGGATGAAAGTTATCAAACTAATTACGTCCGCTTTCTGAATTGTAATTCATTGTCATGTTCCAGACTTCACTTCAGTATAGTTCTTTGCTCCTCACGCCAGCCTGCGTGAGGTAAAACGTGTGCATTTAGCCCTCCTCTAGTAACACGGTGTTGGCTCCTCTGCCAACACAACAAAGACAATCGCTTTCAACAGTTGTCATCTTCAAGTCTTAAACATTATTTTACAGTAAAACGTGTTCATTTTACGCTGACCTCATGGCAAAGATGTCAAGTGGATGTGCCGTGCGCTGAGTTTTAAGCACTTCACATCTTGCGCCTGAGGTCAGCGTAAAATGAACACTTTTCACTATAAAATAATGTTTAAGACCTGAAGACGACAGGTAAGACAACTGAAACCGGTTGTCTTGAATTAAAATATTTTGCGCGATCTTGGCTTTTCAACGGTTGGTTGGTTGTTTTGGGGAAGGAGACCAGACAGCGAGGTCATCGGTCTAATCGGATTAGAGAAGGATGGGGAAGGAAGTCGGCCGTGCCCTTTCAAAGGAACCATCCCGGCATTTGCCTCGAGCGATTTAGGGAAATCACGGAAAACCTAAATCAGGATGGCCGGACGCGGGACTGAACCGTCGTCCTCCCGAATACGAGTCCAGTGTCTAACGCTTTTCAACGATTAGAACATATAGCAAATATCATATTCTTGTCGGGTTTCCAGCCGGATCAGACTGTCATCTGACCACAATATTTCAGCTGTCCACGTAGCCGCCATCATCAGGTAAGGAAAGCTACGGTGCTCTCGCCCATAACTGATTCCACTCGCCAATGACTGCACCTTTATATGCAACGGAAGTACAACAGCGCATGCGTTAGATACAGTGCGCATGCGCTCAATCATTCCTGCTGCCCTCGGGCGCAAAAAGAGTTGCAGCGCCTCCGGTGGTGAATACTGTTAAAAACGAAATATCGTTACAAATGATTATTCATTGCCGGCCGATTCAGTTGCCGTTGTTTCTTAATATCTGATCTCTTTAATATTCTCGTAATGAGAAACTTCAATCACCTTTTCGCAGCCGCGCGGGGTAGCCGAGCGGTCTGGGGCGCCTTGTCACGGTCCGCTCGGCTCCCCCCGGCAGAGGTTCGAGTCCTCCCTCGGGCATGGATGTGTGTGATACCCTTAATGTATGTTAGTTAGATTAAGTAGTGCGTAAGCTTAGGGATCGATGGCCTCAGCAGTTTGGTCACTTAAGAACTTATGACAAATTTCCAATTTTTTCATCTTTCCGCAGACTTGTCAGCAACAAGCCCATCTTTCAACTCTTGTGCTTGCCGCACTTGCGACAACACATCCTACCGACTTAGTAGCTACACACACCATATGCTGTCCCGACGAAACTTTGACCATCTTCTCCACCTGTCTTCGAAATCTACCCAGGTATCAGCGTAGCTTTTACTCAACACTTCTTTTTCTCTCCCTATCAGGGCTCCTCTTAGTACCACAGTCCTCCCTGATTTTCCTACATTAGAGTTTTACGTTCTGTTGACCACCAAGTCTTTAGAGACGGGCTTAATTTGGAGTCCTTGGGCCTATATGTTTCACCCCACATACTTTAAAAAACTATTTTCCTCTTGTACCTTAGACCAGTGAATTGATGCTCTCTCTCCCCCCCCCCTCCTCTCTCTCTCTCTCTCTCTCTCTCTCTCTCTCTCTCTCACACACACACACACACACACACACACACACACACACACACACACATATATATATATATATATATATATATATATATATATATATATATAAGGGTCAGCAAGCCCATGCGACGGCCATTGTCGATAAAAAGCGACGGTTTGTTTTCAGCTACAAACAAAATGATTTTCCAAGTGAAATTATATGTGGCCATAGGGCAGCCCCGCGATCGACAGGTGCGATATTCGTCTTATCGACATGTATCAACAGGGACAATCAAACTAGAAAAATAACCAGACTAGCAGCGAAAGGAACACCCTGGCCCTTGCTGACTGCCACCGCTTATCACACACTGAAATGACGCCACTGGACAGTGGGTGGAAACGAATGCTTTGGAATGAGGAATCACTGTATACCGAGTGGCAATCCAATGGAAGGGTTTGTCTTTGGCGAGGGCGTGGAGAACGTTACCTGCAGCCATGTGTACTGTTAACAGTAAAGTGCGGAGAAGGCAGTGTAATGGTATGGGGTCTTTTAGTTGTCAAGGTTGGTCCCCTAAACGCAGGAGACTATGGATACGTTTTACAGGACTGTGCACACAACAAAGTAGAGGAACAGTTCGGAGATGATGGTTGTTTCTATCAGCATGATAATGGACGCGGTCATAAAGGAGTATCTGTGAGGCAATGGTTTGTGGACTACATTATTCCTGAAATGGACTGGCCTGCCCAGGGTGTGAACCCAGTGGAACACCTTTGGGATAAGTCAGAACGCCGACATCACTCCAGACACTAACGTCCAAAGTCACTACCTTCTCTGGTTCCGGCCTCTCGGGAAGAGAGACACCTATTTGCAAGTATCCAAAGCAGAATTCAAGCCGTCTTAAAGGTGAAGAGTAGAGCCACTCGTATTAATGATCACTTATAAGTGGCTGGATAGTTTTTATCAGGTAGTGTGGTATTCTGTTCAGTCGTTTCGTCATTGTTGAGTGTGGAATCAGCAAGGTTGTCGTCCGGACTCTCAAAAATACAGCCTTATTCAGTGCCGGTCTTTGATTATCTCCGACTTACTAGATATGTGGAAATCAGTATTAGTTACTATTCTATTTTGTTTAGTGTCGTGAAGGCGTTAAAAAATGTTCAAATGTGTGTGAATTCAAAAATGGCTCTGAGCACTATGGGACTTAACATCTGTGGTCATCAGTCCCCTAGAACTTAGAACTACTTAAACCTACCTAACCTAAGGACATCACACACATCCATGCCCGAGGCAGGATTCGAACCTGCGACCGTAGCAGTCGCGCGGTTCCGGACTGCGCGCCTAGAACCGCTAGACCACCGCGACCGGCCATGTGTGAATTCCTATGGGACCAAACAGCTGAGGTCATCGGTAACTAGACTTACACACTACTTAAACTAACTTAAACTAACGCTAAGGACAATGCACACACCAAAGCCCGAGGGAGGACTCGAACCTCCGCCGAGAGTGGCCGCCCGATTCGTGACATGGCGCCACTAACCACGCGGCTATTCCGCGCGACGAAGGCGTTAATGTTTGTTCCTTTTTTTGAAGTTACTTCTCGGATGGTTGTCCATTACGTTGCAGACTGTTACCTATCATTGACTCTGAAGCGGTAAGGAAACTGGTACAGGCATGGTTATTCGAATACAGAGTTATGTAAACAGGCAGTATAGAGCGCTGCGGTCGGTAACGCCTACAAAGACAACAAGTGTCCGGCGCAGTTGTTAGATCGGTTACGACTGCTACAGTGACACGTTATCAATATTTAAGTGAGTCTGAACGTGATGTTATAGACGGCCCACGAGCGATGGGACACGGCATCTCCGAGGTAGCGGTGAAGTGAGGATTTTCCCGTACGACCATTTCACAAGTTTACTATGGATAGCATGAATCCGGTAGAACATCAAATCTCCGACATCGCTACGGCCGGAAAAAGATCCTGCAGGAAGGGAAACAACGACGACTATAGAGAATCGTACAACGTGACAGAAGTGCTACCTTTCCACAAATTGCTACTGATTTCAGTGCTGGGCCATCAACAAGTGTCAGCGAAACGTCACCGATATAGGCTTTCGGAGCCAAAGACCCACTCTTGTACGCTTGACGATTGCACCACTGCCTCGCCAGGGCCCGTCAACCCTGAAATTGGACTGTTGATGACTAGATACATGTTGCCTGGTCGAACGAGTCTCGTTTCAAATTGTATCGAGCGGATGGACCTGTACGTGTATGGAGACAACCTCATGAATCCATGGAACCTGCATGTTAGCTGTCGAAGCTGGTGGTGGATCCGTAATGGTGTGGGGCATGTGCAGTTGGAATGATATGGAACCCCTGATACGTCTATATACGACTCTGACAGGTGACACATTCGTAAGTATCCTGTCTGATCACCTGCATCCTCTCATGTCCATTGTGCATTCCGACGGACTTGAGCAATTTCAGCAGGACAAAGCGACACCCCACACGCCCAGAATTGTTACAGAAAGGCTCTAGGAATACTCTTCTGAGTCTAAACACTTGCGCAGGTCGCCAAATTCCCCAGTCATGAACATTATTGAGCGTAGCTGGGGTGGCTTGCAACGTGCTGCTCTGAACAATTCTCCATCCCCTCGTACTCTTACGGATTTATGGACAGTCCTGCATGATTCATGGTGTCAGTTCCCATGGACATTAGTCGAGTACATGCCACGTTGTATTGCGGTACTTCTGCGTGCTATCGGTGCCCTACGCGATATTAGACAAGTGTACCATTTTCTTTGGCTCTTCAGAGTTAAAATAGTCTGATTTCATTCTAATGCAAATTACCACTGTGAACAGCAATCTCTATTTTTCTAGTCTTCAGCGCTTTCTTGCATGTTGTGAAAAAGAGTTCAAAAATGGTTCAAATGGCTCTGAGCACTATGGGACTTAACTTCTGACGTCATCAGTCCCCTAGAACTTAGAACCACTTAAACCTAACTAACCTAAGGACATCACACACATCCATGACCGAGGCGGGATTCGAACCTGCGACCGTAGCGGTCTCGCGGTTCCAGACTGCAGCGCCTAGAACCGCACGGCTGAAAAAGGGTTCTCAAGTTTCTTGAAACCCATGTGTTATCTCCACAGGACCTCATGGTGCTGCTGAACACTATCGAAGAATAGCTGATATAAGAAACAGGAGTACTTTATTGCAATTTTCTGGTGACGGCACATAGCATTGTAACTGGTCGCCGTCTTTTTTTACGTTGTCGTAATAATCTGGCATTTGTTTTATTCGAGCCACGGTGCGGAAAATGTGGCGGCGGGTGCAGTCGGTTGCTGCCAGGCGCGCAGGTGCGACGGTAACGAAGCGAGAGGGGCGGGCGCGGAGCGGAACGTAGCGAGACTTTGCGGAGGTAAACAGTGGGACGGCTCCAGCAGCGGCAGGTGCCATCACGTTCGGCAAACAGCGGCCGCCGCCGAAAGGGGCGCCAGCGACGAAAACAGCGCCGGGGGCTGCTGACGGCATCAAGCCACAATTACCGCCGGCTCAGCTGCGCGCTACGCAAGGGGTCGTGGATTCGACTCCTGCAATCACGAATGGATTCAATTTTCGTGTGCATGTCTTTCGTAGACAGTGTTCTACTTCAAAAATCACCATTTACAGAGTGCTACATGTCTCTTAACGTTCGTAGGCCCACTGGGGACAATATGATATCATCAGCACATTGGTAATAGGAGGTGCTTTCAAAGCCACGTGGGATTAGCCGAGCGGTCTGGGGCGCTGCAGTCATGGACTGTGCGGCTGGTCCCGGCGGAGGTTCGAGTCCTCCCTCGGGTATGGGTGTGTGTGTTTGTCCGTAGGATAATTTAGGTTAAGTAGTGTGTAAGCTTAGGGACTGATGACCTTAGCAGTTAAGTCCCATAAGATTTCAAACACATTTGAACATTTTTTGGTGCTTTCAATAAGTAAGTTTGTTTTCAGGATTCCAAAAGCCCGTATTATTCCCACACTCTTGGCAACAAAACCTTATTGTTCAACACAATCTCCGTTCAAAGCGACGGCCTTAGGTCACCTTACTGCGAGGGCCTGTATGCCCGCACTGTATCACTCTAAAAATGGTTCAAATGGCTCTGAGCACTATGGGACTTAACATCTGAGGTCCTCAGTCCCCTACAGTTAGAACTACTTAAACCTAACTAACCTAAGGACATCACACACATCCATGCCCGAGGCAGGATTCGAACCTGCGACCGCAGCAGCAGCGCGGCTCCTGACTGAAATGCATAGAACCGCTCGGACACAGCGGCCGGCAGTGGTTAGCACACTGGACTCACATTCTGGAGGAAGACGTTTCAAACACGCATCCTGATTTAGGGTTTCCGTGGCAACCCTAAATCGCTTCATTCAAATGCCGGGATGGTTCCTTTGAGAGGGCTCGGCCGACTTCCTTCTCCATCCTTCCCTTATCCGATGAGACTGATGACTTCACTGTTTCCTCTCCTCCATTCAACCCGACCAACAGATGCTATTTTGAATGATACGTATAGCGCCGCCACCTATCGTAACTTCACGAAACAATAGGGGCTGTAGCGGGAATATTCTGCAACGTCGCACAACCAATTTCGAATTTTTTTTCAGCCTAAATTGGCTTAAGTGGTTTTCAGACCAATAGTGGTCGAAACCGGTCACCGTAATAAATAAGTCGTGATGAAGACTATTTTTAATATTAAACAGAAGTTCTAGGTGCCTACACGCAGGCAGCCCCTGACATCCCTCCAATTCCGCTTGCCCACTAGCAGCTTAGCCTGTCTGCAGGCGCCTAGGACAACATCACAAGTCGTTGGATCAGTACATTTTTAAAGTGCTCAACGATATGTGAGCCAAATGTCTTAGCCGCAGTGAGTAAAATTACGGTTTTCGAAACAGTGACCCCTTTACTTTTGTTATGCACTGCACGCACTGAAAGATGGTATGAAGATCATGCTGTCTGGACATACACTATTTGATCAAAAATGTCCAATCTCCGCTATGTAATACGGAGTCGACGCTAAGACGTCTCTAGAGGTGGACCTGCCAGTGTTAAAGGAGGAGGGGAGTACTGCGTTGTCAATGGAGACGCAGTAACTGTAGAATGGGTCGATCAGGAGAGCTGAGTGACTTTGAAAGTAGAGTAGACGTTGGATGTCAATAAGGGACATTTCAACCCTTCTAAAGTTGCCCAAGTCGAATGCTAGTGATGTGACCGTGAAACGGAAATGTGAAGAAACGATCAAACTAAATGAATTCAAGGCGGAATATATGTATTGAAGAACGGGGACCGACGAGCATGGTGGAGGGTGGTTGTGAAAAATCACCTGAAATTAACAAAGGGATCACTCGTGAGTTCCGAAGTGCTACTATCACTGCGAGTAGCTCAATTACTGTGAGTAGGGAGCTAATGAGAATGGGCTACAGTGGTCAAACCTGCTCGTAAGCCATACATCTCTGTAGTGAACGCTAAGTGACGCTTGAGGTGACACGAAGAGTGGTGTAAGAATGACGCCACTGGTGGACACTGCATGACTGCAACAAGTGATTTATGAATCAGTCTATACACTCTGGCAACCCGATGGGGGCGTTTGGGCTTGGCGAATGCCTCTGGAACGATACCTGCCAACGTGTGTGGTGCCAACAGTGAAGTGCAGAGGCGATGCTATTACGGTAAGGAGTGTTTTTTAATGTTTGGATGTGGTCCCTCTAATGCGCTTGAAAAAAATGCTCAATACGAAAGGATACGAACAAGTTTTACCGCTATGTGTACTGCATACAGTAGATAAACATTGTGAGAGGGTGACTGTATCAGCATGACAATGCACACTATCATAAAGAGGGAGGCAGTGGTTTGTGGAGAACTATACTCCTCGACCTGAACCGAATTGAATATATGTGGGATGAGAGACAACTTCGACTTCACTGCAGATCCCAGCATCCAACATCACTACATTCTCTGGTTTCCGCCCAGAGAAGGAATGGCCTGCCATTTATCCACACGCCTGCTTGAAAGTATCCCCAGCAGACTTGAATCCATCATAAAGCCGGAGATTGGACGCATCCTATATTAATGTCCACAAATAGGTGTCCTGATTGTTTTGATCAGATAGTGTACCTCGATGCCGATACTGTTCGATTGTTTCCATGGACAGCACGTTCTTTAAATTTCCCATCCACTGAAAACATCAGTTCATCATTGACGAGAGTCTGGTACATCACCGACCGCTAACCATTGCTGCTGATGAACTGTGTCATTGCTGTGAAATAGCATTGAATGTCGTCAGTGATCCAAGTTCAGTTAGATTCGACGCCCATCTGGATTGGAGCCATCGTTACTGTAGTAATCTTCATACCTCCAAACCACCTACAAATTTACTCGTGCATTCTTCATACACTACTGTACAAATGTAGCATGTAAAAATCCACTATTTGTTGCTGTTGTTTAATGGACGCCATAGGTCAAATCTGGCGACATCTTGGTGTACGTCGAAGTTCTCACCCGAGTAGCGCAGATCCTCGTGCCCGGGCTGCACGTGGAATATTCGGCGAGGCCGGCCCACGTCCGCCGCCCTGTGTACGCGTGTGAGGCCGAGCGACGGCGCGCCGCCCCCGGGCACCGGCCAGCCCATTGTTCGGCGCAGCGCTGGTCCACCGCACAATGGCCTCCCGCCCCCGCACGCCCCCGCACGCCCCCGGGCTGCGCGTTCCTGCTGAACCGGACGAAAAACGCCGCCGCCACAATGCATCGCCCCTCCAGCTTACTAAGGCTGAACCCGTGTCGCTACCAACTGCCGTCGCATCCCCATTTTTCAAAGCGCATGTTTTCCTCGAGGTCTCTGCATGAAACTTACCACACGCCCTCCCAGGTACTAAACACGGGACCGGTTTGAAACTTTTCCGACGTGTATAAGCACTGTTTTCGATGGTCGTTCTTGGTAATTTTATGTGCATAAGTCGTGGTAGGTATGTTCCTTTGCTTAACGTTTCGTCTGCTAATGCTGGAGACATCATTAGAGTCTATAAAGTTCGATCTCTATCAGAGATCATTGGAACAGCGGAAAGTTCCACGGGACTGGTAGAATGCCCAGGTCATAGCAGGCTATAAAAAGGGTAGAAAATCGGATGCACATAATTACCGGCAAATTTCACTGACATCGATTTTTTGTAGAATCATGGAACATATTTTGTGTTCAGACATAATGCCCTTTCTAGACTCTGAAAAACTCATCTGCAGAAACCAGCACGGTTTTAGGAAACAGCGGTCATGCGAGACACAGCTGGCCCTCTTTGTGCGTGATATACAACAGGCTCTAGATACCGGCTCCCAGGTTGATGCCATATTTCTCTACTTTCGAAAGGCGTTCGACTCAGATCCGCACTGTCGCTTGCTCCAAAACAGTGCGCGCTTACGGTCTATACGATGACAATGCGGTTGGATAGAAAGTTTTCAAACAGACATGTTACAGTATGTCGTCCTGAAGGGGGTGACTTCAACAGAAACAAGCGTAACTTCAGGTGTGCCCCAGGGCAGCGTAATAGGTCCGCTACTTACATACTACTTACATACTATTTACATAAGCGATCTGGTTGATGATATTGACAGCAGAATTAGTCTGTTAGCCGATGATGGTGTAGTCTACAGGAAAGTAGTATCACACGAAAGTTGTGAACAAATCAATGAGTATTTGCAGAAAATAAATGCGTGGTGTAATGACTGGCAGTTATCTCTCAATATTAGTAAGTGTAACCCACTGCGTATCCCCATTAATGTACGAGTACAAAATAAATGGCCAGTCTTTGGAAGCGGTAACATCCGTCGAGTGTCTGGAGGTGACTATGCGAAATGATCTCAAATGGAATTGGAGATTATAGATTATACAAGTAACGGGTAAGGCAAACTTTAAATTGCGGACTATTGGTAGAATCCTGAAGCGATGCAGTCCTTCAACAAAGGAAATAGCTTACAGTGCGTTAGTTCGTCCAGTCTTAGAGCATTGTATGGGACCCTTACCAGTTGGGTCTGATTCAAGAGATTGAGAAGGTCCAAAGAAGAGCGGCAAGATTCGTGACTGGTACATTTAGCCATCGCGAGAGTGTTACAAATTTCATAGAAAGTTTGAAGTAGGACACACTTGCAAATAGACGGCGCGCTAAACGGGACTCCTCACTAAATTCCGAAATCCGATCTTCACCGAGGATGCAGAGTATATAGCCTATTATTACCACAAGCTTTCATATCGCGCAATGACCACTATTCAAAGATAAGGGAAATTAGAGCTTATACTGAGGCGTTCAGACAGTCGTTTTTCCCTCGCGCGATCTGCGAGTGGAACAGAGGGGGTGGGGGGGGGGGGGAATATGACTTTGGCGCGAATTGTGCCCTCCGCTTTCAGAAGAATTCGATGACCTATTCAAGAGAAAGATCTTAACAAATCGGGCAAGCCAATATAGCGTTGGTCCACCGCTGGCCCTTTGCAACCAGTTATTATGCTTCGCAGTGGTTGATAAATGTTTTGGATGTCTTCTGAGGGATATCATGCCATATTCTGTTCAATTGCCGCGTTAGATCGTCAAAATCTCTACATGGTTGGAGAGGCCCTGCCTATAATGCTCCAAACATTCTCAATTTGCCGCCCGCTGTGGCCGAGCGGTTCTAGGCCCTTCAGTCCGGAACCGCGCTGTTGCTACGGTCACAGATTCGAATCCTTCCTCGGGCATAGCTGTGTGTGATGTCCTTGGTTATTTAGGTTTAAGTAGTTCTATGTCTAGGGGACTGATGACCTCAGATGTTGTCCCATAGTGCTTAGAGCCATTTGAACCATTTTCTCAATTGGGGAGAGTCCCGACGTCGTTGCTGGCCAAGGTAAGGCTTGGCAAGTACGAAGCCAAGTAACAGAAACTCTTGCCGCATCTGGGCGGGCATTACGTTTTTGCCTGGGAGACAATAAAACGGGGCGTAGAAATTCGTCGACATGTCGCTGTGCTGTAAGTATGCAGCAGATGACCAAAGGTGTCCTGCTATGAAAAGAAATAACACCGCATACCATCTCAGTCGTGGTCGTCAGACCGTACGGCGGTAGACAGCCAGTTTGATATGCCACCACTGTGTGGGGCGTCTGCTGACGTCTTCATTGGTCATCGGGTCTCAGTTCGAAGCGAGACTCATTAATGAAGACAGTTGTACTCCAGGCCGAAGACGTGACTGTCCCCCGCCATAAGGCCAAAAACCTAGTGGCGATCTGGCGTGCCTTTCCTTTTCGTAACCCCTTTGGTTGTCATCTGCAGCACCCTTACAGCACAACGGTACGTTGACGATATTCTACGCCCCGTTTTGTTGCCCAACACCATCTTGGCCAGCAGGGTCTCCGGATCTCTCCCCAATTCAGAACGTTTGGAGCCTTGAGGGCAGGACCTTGCAACCAGCTCGGGATTTTGAAGATCTCACACACCAGTTGAACATAATTTGGCACGAGGGGGACATTCAACAACTCTGACAAACCGTGCCAAGCCGAATAACAGCTTGTATAAGGGCCAGATATGGATCAACAAGTTATTGACTTGTTCAGTTTCTGGAGCTCCTTCTCTTGAATAAATCATTCAATTTTTCTGACACTAATCATTTGTTTGCCTGTATATCACGTCTATGGATTTCTGTGAAATTCGTGTAATTCATATGTGGTACATCGTTTCCTTGTCTTAGTCTGTGTATATAAGAAATTAGTCTACTAATCTTATTTAAATTTGAATATTACTTGCTTGTGTCAAAAAATTTGGTTTATTATCTGTTATAAGTAAACGAAACCCGCACCTTAATATTTTTAAACGTTATAGATATAAGTTCACCAGACCAAAGTTAGTTCAAAAATGGTTCAAATGGCTCTGAGCACTATGCGACGTAACTTCTGAGGTCATCAGTCGCCTAGTACTTAGAACTAATTAAACCTAACTAACCTAAGGACATCACACACATCCATGCCCGAGGCAGGATTCGAACCTGCGACCGTAGCGGTCGCTCGGCTCCAGACTGTAGCGCCTAGAACCGACGGCCACTACGGCCGGCCAAAAGTTAGTCATCCCTAGAGAAATCATTATAAACATCATCTAATACAGTGTAATTCCATCGCTGGACTTGATAATCGCCTGGATTCGGTTAGGAAAAGAGTGTATAAGGTTTTGCAGGCTTGTCGCGTCCAAGTTAAGCCGCTCGCTGAGGATTTGATCTTGCAGTTCCGCCAACGGCGATTTAAGCACTATTCTAAAATGTTCCACGTATTATCTGTGGGATTCACTTCGCTGGCCAGTCGAGATGTAACAGGGTGGGGGAGAGTTCGGAAAACAAGTCACAGTTTCTTCTAGCCTGATGACCTCGGCTGCTGTCGTCTTTATGTGGCCGAGTGTACAGCAGCCTTTTGCGAGGTGACAACTTCAAATATTCATTGCATGCAATTCTTGTCGCAGTGATGTATCCTAAACAGGTGGGGATGGACCTTCATTCACTGCCTGCAGAAATCGCTAACGGGTTTGTAAGCAAGTTTGATTCACTATTCGGTCCCTATCTATCGGGATCTTTTCTCGATCACAATTCTGACGTCTTATTTCATGACCACGTGTGTTTCACCACGTCTTGTACACAAATTGGAGAGTCTGTCGTGAAATACCAAGAAATACAGCGACTTCACAAATTTACCCATGTCTCTGTACGATGTACGCCTGAATCAGAAATGACTCATTGATCGGTACTGCATTACGGTCACGTAGAGTAAGTAAGTGAGTGGTTGAAAAAGTCACCCTATCGCTGGGCCAAATGTAAAGGGCTAACGATTCATCTGTTCATGCAGTGGAGCGACTAATTTTTGTGTCAGTGATATTAATCCCGGTGGCCTATACTGGTTGTTTTGTTTTGGAATTTAACACTTTATTTCATAACCAACCGATTCACTGTTTACGTCACCTTGGGTATTATCAAACTGCATCACTGAGAAAATTATAATGCATACAGCGTAATATTTTACACATGTACTTGGGTGAAAGAAGGGGGGGAGGGGGGACATATGATGGTTTCACTAATAAGTGTTTCGTGAAGTCCATAAAATAGGGGAAAAACACTACCCTTATGCTTCTTTCACTTTGCCTTGAAGAAACACATTAAAATATGTTAGTGTAACAATTAAAATGAAAACACGTATCGTGTGGGTAACGTCTTAAAATCAAACAGAATGGATGTCAATGAACTCAACAGGATGCCTGAATAATGGTTCCGTACTTACTATGGTTGTGCAAGATCTTATTATGACTCCACAGCATGTTGTTTACTCCATATGGATGTGAGGAATATAACATATTATATGCATTACAATATTGTACTGTGATACAGCTAGATATTCTCCAATGGGACGAAATTAGGTAATCACTGAACTGTGAAATAAAGTGTATCTTTCAAAATGAAACAACAGCCTACGCAGCAAAATTACTTCCCTCAACAAATTTATAGCAGTTGTGGATCAATGAATTTAAAAGTCTGTAAAAGACGAAAGACACATCATCATCTATCTATTGCCACTGAAATGAGTCATTGTGTAAGTGCATGGGATGGCGTCTTCCATGCATATGTGTAGGCTTCAACGTGCTGAAAGATACAGAGGTGACATTATAACTAGGAATGGGGGAAGAAACTGTATTCTTCAGTGACGAAAATGCAAGTGACAATTGGGGTTCGCTGTGAGCCAAATATGAGTCCCATAAAACTGAACGATTTTACTGATGAAAGACTTAACGTGGTTTTCGGGTGTGATAGCATCGTTTGCCGTTCGTATCGACGACAGTCTCCTCTCGCTACCGAATGCGGGGTGGGGGTAGAGGCATGAAGAGTGGAGATCCCTGGTTACCACAAGTCGCTTTCTATTCTAGCGCGGAAAAAGGAGCGAAGTGCGAGTGCGGAGCTAAGAGCGGCTCGCTATGGGGATAAGCCGGCGGCGGCGTTGGCGTCTGATGTGCCGTAAAGCCGGAAACGTCGCTTCTGCGCCGCAGCTCGGTCTCCCTGGGGATACCCGAGCTCAGTACGATCCCACCAGTGCTGCCAACTCCGGGCGTGCGGCGCTGGCGGTGGCGACGCAGCGCTGCACAGCGCATATTCGGGGATCAGCGCCGCGCCGGATCACGGCCAGATTTCTATAGTTTACTTCATCCTGACCTGCCTCTACGTTTATATCTACCGGCCAGCTCCATGCCTAGGTGTGACACTGTCTGTCATGCATGCGGAGTTTGTTTCTACATTTAATAATAAGTATTTTTCTTTTTTTTTTCGTAAAAAGTCCCTAACCAGCTGGGACTGGAGAGCAGTCAGACGTCGTATCAATGAAATTTTGGTTTGAAACCCGACAGGAATTGCTGCAGTCAATGAATGCTGGTCCACCTGAACCAGTTTCCAAGAGAACACTGCCTAGGGAATTGCTCACATTGGAACAACTGAGTCAGTTACCTAGCAAAAAACAAGCGCGCACAGCGTCACATGAAGCTGCACGTTTTCCATGGGCCAAACAACACATAAACTGGACAGTGGCTGACTGGAGGTGTGTCTGACAAGTCACAGCTTGCCACTTTTTCAAGTCACAGAGTGCACGGACAACCTGGGGTATGTGGAGAGTATAGTTGAGACTGGAAATAGTTCTAGTTTCTAGCCAGAGAGAGTTCTGTCATTTGTTAGGGGTGTCTTTCGTACCATGAATGGGGTTCATTCAGATTATAGTGAACGTGGACCAGTATTTTGTTTTATTATTCACAATGACTAATCGTAGTCTTTTCTTCTACATCTTAATGACGAATCTGCTGTGTACTTACGTTCACAGTTTCACGAACATTGCACTGTCAAAAATCTCCCCATATTAATCCGACGGAAAATGTCTAAGACTAGTGGGAACTATGGCTGAAAAGTCGCAGTCAGCATCCACGCAATTTGATGGATCTGTGGGCTCCACTAATCAACCAGCGGTTTCAGGTGGATATGGCATACCTGAGGGAATTTTTGGACTCTCGCCCCGGCCAAAATAAGTCTATTATCAAGGATTAAGGCGATGTAACGCCATATTACCTCGATGGCTCCAAGGGGTGACTAATTTTGTTCTGGTGCACCTATTTTTTTGAGTTACTGAACAAATTCCTCTTTTATGCCCCCATAAAACTATCCAAAATTAGTTGCCCTTTTCTCATTGTCGTTGCTTAACAGTTATTTGAAGTACGCTGGTAAAAGCAGCTACCACTCGTAATAACTGTACGTCACTACCCCTCTCTGTTCATCTCAAACGTTCAGCCTTGGCCCCATTTGCAAATATCTGCATGATCAGAAACAGATATTAATCGCCGGAAAATGTGATCATCAACGTACATACTATGAATATAAATGGAAGCTATGGTATGTACTTTTTACATAAATTCTCTGAATTTTTCTATAATGGCAAGTATTCATAAATACGTCTCATTATATCGTGATATCTTGACTTCGCATCAAACTTTTATTCTCCTGAATTGGTAGGTGAGATCAGGAATTTCTGTAGACATCTTGTGAGCAACCTGATAATGGGGAAATAATACCTTAGCATGCTACTTGGACGGTTAAATCTGTAGCTAAGGACGGATATGCCTGTTAAAAAGCTCGTGCAACTCAGATGCAAGTGGCTACTGAAATAACACCTTGGTGTTGTCCACGCATCTGTGCCTCTTCTATTTGATCGTCCTCTCTGTACGCTGCAATCCACACTGGAATCCAAACGGTCTCTACTGCAAAGAACAACGTGCACTCTAAATGATAGTCATTTACACTCCTGGAAATGGAAAAAAGAACACATTGACGTTGCTGTTCCAACAGGACAATGCACGTCCGCATGTATCCCGTGCCACCCAACGTGCTCTAGAAGGTATAAGTCAACTACCCTGGCCAGCAAGATCTCCGGATCTGTCCCCCATTGAGCATGTTTGGGACTGGATGAAGCGTCGTCTCACGCAGTCTGCACGTCCAGCACGAACGCTGGTCCAACTGAGGCGCCAGGTGGAAATGGCATGGCAAGCCGTTCCACAGGACTACATCCAGCATCTCTACGATCGTCTCCATGGGAGAATAGCAGCCTGCATTGCTGCGAAAGGTGGATATACACTGTACTAGTGCCGACATTGTGCATGCTCTGTTGCCTGTGTCTATGTGCCTGTGGTTCTGTCAGTGTGATCATGTGATGTATCTGACCCCAGGAATGTGTCAATAAAGTTTCCCCTTCCTGGGACAATGAATTCACGGTGTTCTTATTTCAATTTCCAGGAGTGTATTATGGTAAGATTCTTCACAGATTCTAATAGGAAAAGAACGCTGTTCCGACAGCACAATTCATACTAGAATATGTTCACACGTCATCAGTTCCGTAGCTTAAATTCAGTACACGACATATATGTTACCAAACTGACGCATTCCACATTGCTACCGCTGTCGTTTTACGCAACCCGGAATGTTGTATCTGAGATTTTCACATTCGCTCACTCGCTATGAGCAACTACTAGTCCTAGAGAGCAAAATGAACAGGACCTTTTCTGTAGGAAATGTAATGTATTTAAATTTCATACTGGGATACGTTCCCTCTGGAATCCATGGTTTTCGAGTTATTCAAGAAAAATGTACAAAATTGACCTTCAATCACACCGTTACACTCGTCCCCTCACCATTCAGGATTTCTAGTATTTCGTGACACTTCCTCCTACAAAACTTCCTACTATCGGAACTGTTCCAAATTTTCGATCTTGTTGGCTCTTCATTGACTAGCCTTATTACGCCACCGGCTTAGTCGAGCACTTACAAAGTGTAAAAAACTAACGTTTTAGTAAATTTTACTTAGCAATTTTTTGAATTTTAACAGCATAAAATAAACAGTTACAGTATTCGTTAGACCTTTTGACTACGAAACGACGGTGCTTGTAAGGTTTGTTTCGATCGAACTCTCAGCGTAATAAGTTTTAGCGTAAGGTTTACGCAAAGCGTTTTTCTTTCATTACCTTCACGGGGACGTTCAAATTAACAGTGGTAACGAAATAGCCGAATTTTCTGGTGAAGTAGCAGTCCAGTCAGAAATTTTTGTGCAATGCTTGGAAGGAGTGACGCGAACGACGTCCTAGAAATCTTGACTGGTTAGGGATTAGTGTGAGAGCGGAGTTGTTCACTTCTGTACGATTTTCTTGAATAAATCGAAAACCGTGGTCTCCAGCTAAAACGTATCCCGTTACAAAATTTAACAAAATTAAATTTCCTACGAAAAACGTCCCACTCATTTTTTCCGTAGGACTAATAGTGTGCGAATAGCGAGCGAGAGAAGCATGTGAATCATCCCACATGTGTATCGGAGGACGTAGAAAGTCGCCTCAATGGGTATCTGCAGCACATTGATCCGAAAAGTCATTGTAATCAATATCTGAACACTCCAATTTACAGAGTGGTTCACTGTTGAGAGGGCTAAAATTCGTAAGCGATATGAAATCAATACTTACTAATAAGAAACATTCCTCTTTCTCTCTTTTAATAAGGTTCAATAATGGTTATTCCGCTGGCGGTATAGTTAGGTAGTATTTCTGTTGTTTATGTAACTTTAATAGTTCTCTAGCTAATTTTCGTAATATGTGCTCAGAAAATCGATCGGAACTGACACACACATAGCTGCATGTCTGTTTCTTCGAGTGCAGACATCGTCTAGCGTTATGGTGTGATTTCTCGAAAGTTTACCTCTAAGTTCAAATGATTCAAATGGCTCTCAGCACTATGGGACTTAACATCTGAGGTCATCACACCCGTAGAACTTAAAACTACTTAAACCTAACTAACCTAAGGACAGCACCTACATCCATGCCCGAGGCAGGATTCGAACCTGCGACCGTTGCGGTCGTGCGGTTTCAGACTGAAGCACCAATGGCCGGCTTGCCTTCAAGTAGAATGTACTGTGTCTTGTTTTATTTTCAAATACTGCTCTCTTTTGCTGTGAACGCCACGTGTGAATAAAATGGAGTGCACAGGAGGCGCGGATCTCGAATTTTTCTCTGGAATCTTGGGATACAATCACCATGACGTAATCAGCACATAAAATGACACTGTAGATGAATAAGCTCTTCTGAAGTGTCTTTGAAAGCTGTTCGACAGTGATTTTCCAAAACTATGGGGCCATACACTGAACCTTGTGGGCATCCTATCCAGATTTTCTTTGTAATTTTGTCTTTGTTTGTTTCCCACTGTGCTTTTCTCTGCCTTGAAACTAGGGCATGAAACTACTGTAGAAGAATCTAGGAGCATTCATTTCCGTCAGCTGAGTAAACAGGGCATCCCACAATAAATTTTCGATAATTATCATGAACCCAACCACATTATCTGCTTTCGGTAGCCAACAAGGCTAGTGGCATAACTGGTCGCACCATTTATAGTCCTGCATTTATTGAATCAGAACTGACGCAGTCCATATAATTGCCTATGACTTTGTAAGTCGTGTCGCATAAGTCTGAAGACAAGACGGGTGACGGCGGTGGCGAGGCGGCGCGCTGGCGCCGGCCCGTCGGGCGCCCACCACCTGCCAGGTGAGGCAGCCAATCGATGTCGGCCCTCGGCCCTCGGCCACGCCAGGCCAGGCCGCCTAGCAACGTCAATAACAAGTGGCTGTTGTAGCAACGGCGCCCGCGCATCGATTCACGTGGCCGCGGCCGCGACCGCCTGGCGCCGAAAGCATCGCGCGGCACCGACGGGCACCGCCTGACACGTCACTGCTGGCCAACCTCAGGCACAAAGCGTCGCATTGCACTCAAGAACCAGACTCCTACTTTCGCAGTAGTTGTCTTGACGTCCATAGTGTTCACATGGCACTAAAACTAGCATTTAGCTTTGATGTTAGTAATTTTGAGATGTTCCTCAAGGATCCATATTGAGACCACTCTTTTTTGTGATATTAAAGCATCGCATTTTGGTGAAATGCAGGACACTCATTCCTTGACTTCAGTAGGGTTCATATACCAAGAAATCCTGCTCCTAACTGGAATATTTGCCATTTCAGGTTTTCCTCACAGATCAGTACCACGACCACTTCTTTTTCTTATATGAGTATATTGTTTTGATCGTGAACCATTATCCTTTGATGCACTCTCACCTGGCTCAGGACCCAATTCCATAAAACGTAACATTGCGATGAATAAAGAACTACTGTCTCTGACATTGGTGAATACTCAGTATTGTAGAACACTCAGTATAATGTCGTTTATTGAAACTGAATTACAATTCTCGAACAATCACTGTATACACACAAAACCAAATAACTTGTAGACGCCCATTCATCAAGAGCATCGGTGATGTCCGTCGGAGCTGGTCCTAGCTCGGTGAGGAACTGGCTGTACTGCTGCTGTGCTGGCCTTATAAAGCCGGCGGAGTACTCCAACTTTTCCTGTATCTGTGAGGCGGCCTCTGCAGAAAAAGGTTAGCATTAGTCTCTAGCAAGTTCTGTTTGTTTTGAAAATTTTTTTTCCTCTTGGTTGCGCCTGCAAGTGATTGTGTATGTTATATGGTACACAGGGGTGTCTTGAGTGTAGTCTGCGTGGCAGGGGCCGTCTGTGGCAGACCTAACAGACGTAGTTGCCTTAGCTTCCTTAGGGTTTACGTTAAGTAGTAACGTGCGGTGTTCCTCTCGGATCCATACTGTGACCACTTCTTTTTGTTTTTCTCCTAAACATAACCCCTTGACTCAGGTCCCGATTCCTGTTGTTTCCCAGCTATCCTCTACATTTCTGAACATATTGGCTACAAAGCACTAGTTGTTGTCATTGAGATACTTGGGAGAAACAGACATGACACAACTAATCCAGCTGGTAAGCAAGGTATATGAGACAGGACAAATATCCTCAGTCTTAAAGAAGGGTGTAAAATAACATCAAATTTCAAATAAGTCGGGCACTGACAGGTGTGGATATTAAAGAAGCATCAGTTTACAATTTAATAAGGCATGATCGTGAAATACTTACATGAATTATTTAGACAAGAGTGGAAAAACTGGCAGAAACCGACCTAGGAGAAGATTCGTTTGGGTGCTGAAGAAATGCAGGTACAACCAAGCCGTACTGAGCACATGACTTATCTCAGAAGACAGGTTAAAGAAAGGCAAACAACTCACCGTTACAGCTTTTGCGGATTTAGCGAAGCGTTTAAAAATGCTTACTGGAATACAGTCTTCGAAATTTTAAGTATGCGGCAGTAACATACAGCGAGGGAAACGTTGCGTACAACTTGTACAGAAAATGGAAAGCATTAAGACGGGCTTTTACCCTATTCCCCGTGTTATTTAATGTTTATATAGAGCTAGCAGTGAAGGAATACCAGGAATAAATATAGAAAAGTAAACTTCAAGGTGAAGGAATAAAACCTTTCACATTTGGCGATGACACTGGTATTCTGTCAGAGACAGCAAGGAAGAGCTTTTTAACGGTATAGATAGTGTCTTGAAAAGAGGATTATAAGATGAACGCCGATAACTATAACGAGGATAATCGAATGGAGTAGAATTAAATCAGGCGGTGCTGAATGAATTAGATTAGGAAATGAGACACTAAAAGTAATGGATGAGTTGTGAGTAGCATCGGTTTCTAAAAACTTTCGACATTAGGTAAGATGCCACTGACAAATCTTTGCGGTGAAATCGATTTATTCCTGTCTGTCACCATACCATTCAATACTACCTCCCACACATTTCATCTCGAACCTCGACAAGAAAAAGATCCGTAAGCTCGAGGAGCTGAAATTACGTATATAACGGTGATTTTGCTGTCAGAATAAAAGACTCGAAAAAATCGGAATATCATGTTAAAAAAGTACGATGACTGGTGGAGTGATATGCTTCGACGGACGAGGCAATTGGAAACACTATATTTGCAGAGTAATCGTGGAATGCATCGAATACGACCGTGTATTTGTCCAGATCATCAACGAACTCCCTCCGTGGTTTATTCTTGGGACGTAAATTCGGCTAAGAGTTCATAATAGTGTTAAACAATATTCATCAGGCCAAATGACTTTCTTCTTTCCCGTCACTTTCCTTTTAGCGGATGTTGTTTTTTATGTTACTTATAATCCGTCTTGATTGCAAAAATGCTTATTCACATGACCGGTTTCGGTTCCTCTAGAACCATCTTCAGATCTGCAATTTCGGTTACAGGAGTAACCCGTCCACACGCAGATCTGAAGATGGTTCTAGAGTAACCGAAACCGGTCATGTGAATAAACATTTTTGCAATCAAGACGGATTATAAGTAACATATGTACCATAACCAGTGATTGCGGTATCCCTTCAGATATTGTCTGTTTTTGCAAAGATGTTGTTTTTTCAGCGGGATAGACTTAACACGGAGCCATGTGTAAGAGCAAAGACTTCGGCTATCTTGGTTACGGAAGCACCAACCGAGCACCAACAAGTTGCCCACGTCAGAGTTGTCTTCGCTCCGACATAATGCAATAGCACAACCTGCAGCCTTGGATAGCATATTCATTTATGTTCAAGCATGCATTTCTCCCGGTGTTCCCACATTTCTGTTAAACCTTTGTACATATTCAGCAGGCTACTATACGGTGCATTGCAGAGGGTACCTGGTAACACTACTAGTCATTCCATTTCCCGTTCCACTCGCAGATGGAGCGGGTGAAAGTCGACTTTGTGTATGCTTCCTTACGAGCCCTAATGTCTCCTGTCTAGTCTTTGAGGTCCTTGCGTGAAACGCACGTTGACGGCACTAGAATCGTTATGCAGTCGGCTGCAAATGACAGTTCTCTAAATTTTCTCGATAGTGTTTCGCGGAAAGAACGTCCTTTTTTCTTCAAGAGGTTACTGTTACCTGTTTAGTTCACCCTCATCTTCCGTTCGCGCGTATCAACATGCAACGTGTGGCAACCTTCCTTTTGTAACAGGACTGTAGTTCATAGTACAGGGTGATTCAAAAAGAATACCACAACTTTAGGAATTTAAAACTCTGCAACGACAAAAGGCAGAGCTAAGCACTATCTGTCGGCGAATTAAGGGAGCTATAAAGTTTCATTTAGTTGTACATTTGTTCGGTTGAGGCGCTGTTGACTAGGCGTCAGCGTCAGTTGATGCTAAGATGGCGACCGCTCAACAGAAAGCTTTTTGTGTTATTGAGTACCGCAGAAGTGAATCGACGAGAATCCGGGGGAAACAACTCAGTATGAACGTGACTCGCCTAAGGTGAACGTTTTCTGTGCCATTTCAGCCAATAAAGTTTTTGGTCCTTTTTTCTTCGAAGGTGCTACTGTAACTGGACTACAGTATCTGGAGATGTTAGAGAATTGGCTGTTCCCTCAGCTCGAACAAGAAGCACAACACTTCATATTTCAGCAGGATGGAGCGCCACCACATTGGCACTTATCTGTCCGTAACTACCTGAACGTCAACTACCCGAGGCGATGGATCGGCCGCCAGGCAGCCCGTGACAGAGCACTTCATCACTGGCCTCCAAGAAGCCCTGATCTTACCCCCTGCGATTTTTTCTTATGGTGTTTCGGCCACCTCTCCCAGCCACCATTGATGATTTGAAACGAGAAATAACAGCAGCTATCCAAACTGTTACGCCTGATATGCTACAGTGGAACGAGTTGGAGTATCGGGTTGACATTGCTCGAGTGTCTGGAGGGGGCCATATTGAACATCTCTGAACTTGTTTTTGAGAGAAAAAAAACTTTTTTAAATACTCTTTGTAATGATGTATAACAGAAGGTTATATTATGTTTCTTTCATTAAGTACACATTTTTAAAGTTGTGGTATTCTTTTTGAATCACCCTGTATTATTGCTTCCTTCTCCCTGTTAGTTGGGCGAAAATAGTAAGACGCTGTCAAGCTGCGCAGACTTTAGTTCGTTTTCAGTGTACATGCACGTGCTCATAAAATTCTTGATTGGATATGTGTCCAAATGGAAATAATTTTCTTAGACGGACTGCGTCACATCAACACATGGTGAAATTTTACTGATCCATTGCTGCTTCCAAACACATCCCACGGATATTTCCTCTATACGTAATATTTCCAATGCGCTGCAATGAAGTAAACATACTGAAGGGCAAACAAGAACGGGAGGGTAGGGGGTGAGGGAATAATTTGTGACAAACGGCCCGATACAAGAGGCCATATTTGGTGCAATTTGTACCCAGCAGATATTAGCGGCACGCACCGTAGCCTGCTGTCGTAATATTCGAGACCAGAGCCGCCTAACCGTTACACCCCAATTATGCAGTCGGAGCATTCGTTACCGCACCTGTTCCATTCGGCCGTAACGATTTCCCGTTAACGGCAAGCACGCGATACGCCGATTATTGCTACCGTTCCAATTTGGCGGTTTCCCTAACGGTGACGTAGGGAAACTGAAGTTGCCTATAGCCTACAGAACAAGCCTTCTCTGCTTGATGCTTCACCAGGTTGTAGGATCTCAAAACAGGAGATCAAGCGAGAGTGAGCACTGGAAAGACGCCGGAGCTACATTGAGAAGAACGGGGGTGCAAATTCCCCTCCAGCCATCCACGTTTGTTTTCCGTGTTTATCACGTATCACTTGAGCCAAACGCCTGGATTGTCCCTTCCAAAATGATACTGCTCAATTTTCGTTCCCAATCGAAGCTTTTCCTCCGTCTCTAATGACTATGTAGTCGGAGAGACGTTATGCAATAACCACAAAAACTAAAAAAAAAATAAACTGTAGTTTTGCGTACTCACTTCCTTCCTGGAGACATCGCGGTGGCATAGGCATGATAGCAGGCGTGGTTCTCCTGCCTATTCTTGAATAGGGCTAATGTGTTTTGGATCCACATCAGGTCCATATGAAGAAGGAGAATGAAGAAAAGGTATTTTGCTGCTTATAGGGCAATAATCCGATGGTTCATTGAGTTTCGGGCTGTTACGTAATTGCTAGAAGTAATTTATATTGGACTCTTTGTGTCACAAATATAAAATTACTCTGTTGCTTTCAGCGCATGTAAAGGCTTAACAAAAAAGTACGGTGATATTTTCAGGGTACCTACTTTCAACGACGAAGCGAGGTACCGCTATGCTTAGCACGACGGTGAAAATGGGCGTCCCACCGTCCAGGTGTAGGTTTTCGGGTATGTTCCTAAACCGCTCCAGGAAAATGCCGGGATGGTTCCTTTGAAAAGGCAGGGCTATCTCCTTCCACGTTCTTGACACAATCGGAGCTTGAGCTCCGTCTCTAATGACTTCTTTGACGATGGAACGTTAAATCGTAACCATCTTTCCTTTTTTATCTTTCAACGTGGAAGTAAAGTAAGTGTCGTGTGGCATTGTTCGCTGGGATGTCTAGATGATTAGGTTCAGCTGTCGAATCAGGTAGGGTACGCTCACTTCGCACACAACGATTTCTTCCCTCGCCGTGTGTGATAATCATGTTCGTAGCGTCTCTGTGGGGAGCAGGTGATTCTAATGGATGTCTGTTGGTGTATCACGTTTGTGTTGTATGATACCAAAGAAAGAAAGAGGTTGAGGGCCGGTGCCGGCATTTAGACTATCTACGTGACCAGACAAAGCATGTGATGCAGTCAAAAGGGGAAGAGATAACAAAATGAAACCTATTTCAGTGATTACAATACCGCATCAGATTTTTTAAAAAAAGTCGGCTGTATTAGCCACTTATCAGTACGATGTTGAGTCCTCTCTGGCCTGAATGCATTCGCCGATACGTAGAACAAAGATATATTTTCATAAATGGCTGTGTACCATCAACTTTCATAGAAATCTTTATGCCTTCGCTCCATGAGACACCGCGGAGAGGTTTCGATTTTACTCGAGAAAATTGCCGAAAAGTTTGGTGATCAGAAAATGGACGCCGCGTGGGATTAGCCGAGCGGTCTGGGGCGCTGCAGTCATGGACTGTGCGGCTGGTCCCGGCGGAGGTTCGAATCCTTCCTCGGGCATGGATGCGTGTGCTCGTCCTTAGGATAATTTAGGTTAAGTAGTGTGTAAGCTTAGGGACTGATGACCTTAGCAGTTACGTCCCATAAGATTTCACACACATTAGAACATTTTAGAAAATGTACGCCCTTGCTGGCGAAAAACAGGCCATGAAAACTCCTCCAGAAGAGCGCTCCCCTGCTTTGAAAAATTCTAAACGCTACTGCATCACTTAACTAGAACACTATGCCAGCTCCGTCAAGCTGTAGTTTTACACCAGTTACGGTACTGACATCGAGGAAAGGTTTTTGATTTGATATGATATTGCACTACTGCTACATTGTAACTTTTCAGTTGGAGACTCATAGCAGTCTGATGTAATAAAATATAAACGGTGCACAGACTTCCTCAGACGTCTTCCCAATGCCGCTTCTGACTCTTCTAGTTTAATTCTGCCGTGCTGTTAATCATGGCTGCTCCGCTGTCTATTTGCACCAAAGAAGAGCAACGTTCAGTGATCCGTTTCTTGTGGTCGGAAGGCGTATCAGGGACCGAAAGTCATCGAAGGCTTTCGGTACAGTACGGGAACAGTGTTTTGCCACAACTGAGTGTCTACGAATGGACTGAAAAATTCCGAAATGGACGCACAAGTGTTACGCACGATGAAGGAGCAGGACTACCGTTTACCGCTACAAATGAAAAAAACCATTGAGCGTTCACGTGAAATGATTCTCTTAGACAGACGATTAACTATTGGCGAAGTGGCACATCGTCTGCAAATTAGTCACGGTTCTGCCTACGAAATCATCCACAAGAGACTTAGGTTTCATAAAGTTTGTGCTAGGTGGGTCCCAAAACAGCTCGCACAGTTGCATAAACAAACGCGCTCGGACATCTGCAAAAAACATTTGGATTTCCATGGCAACGAAGGGGACAACTTCTTAGACGGGATCATTACTGGTACGAAGCATGGATCCATCATTACGAGCCGGAGAGTAAACGGCAGAGTATGGAATGGAAACATCCAAATTCGCCATGCGAGGAAAAGTTCAAGACCCAACCGTCGGCAGGAAAACTGATGCTTGCGGTACTTCGTACGCGCAAGGTCCAGTACTGGCATATTATGGGGAAAGGGGCACAACAATAAACAGTGTACGATACAGTGAGATGCCTACTGCCGAAGCCAACGCCGAGGATTGCTGTCAAAAGGTGTTGTGTTCTTGCACACTGCTGAAACGCTCCAGAAACTCAAATTTGAAGTACTGGATCATCCTCCATATAGTCCAGATCTTGCCCCTTGTTTGGCCCACTCAGATAGGCATTAAGGGGCCGTCGAATTGCCTCGAACGAAGCAGTGAAAGCAGCGGTGCATTCCTTACTCGCAGCTCAACCGAGAACCTTCTTTTATGACGGCATCAGGAAGCTTGTACAACGATGGACCAAGTGCTTTGAAACCCTCGTATTATACGATCATTTTAGCATGTCGAGGAGTAGACAGATCGTGGGTGGTTAAAATGTCTCTCTCTTCATACAGTGCTCTTCAGATATCCAAGCTTGTCTAAAGGAGCGCTGCATCAAACTATACAGACATTGTCAGATACAGACATTGCCTAATGTATTTCATGCCAGAGCTAAGGCAACCTGACGAGAAAATTAAATGTCACCCTGCGTGGGAAGCACATAACTGTGCGAGCGCTGTGGGAAGCGGACATTGGGACATATGGAGGTTTGGGTCGGTCCCAGAGGCATGCTCGTACAGCCGAAGTGGTTAAGGCGACCTCTCACGACAAGAGGGTTCAAAATGGCTCTGAGCACTATGAGACTTAACATCTGTGGTCATCAGAACAGAACTACTTAAACCTAACTAACCTAAGGACATCACACACATCCACGCCCGAGGGAGGATTCGAACCTGCTACCGCAGCACCACCGCGGTTGTGGTCTGAAGCGTCTAGAACCGCTCGGTCACAGTATTGGCAGTATTCTCGCGTCCTTTCCTGTCAATGTGCATGTAACTATCCACAGTAGTCGAAAAGAACGCATCAACGGAAAGTTGTATGCCAGTAGAGGAAGTGCTACTTTTGTGCTGAGGGCACAACCCTCTCGATCTCTACTACCCCTGTCACTCTCCTCCTCTTCCTATTTCGTACACCACCTGCGATACATTGCTGTGCCTTTGTGCGGGCGTGTTTGTTGCGCGCGCGTTTGTGCGTGTGCCTTTGTGTTTGTTCGTTTGTTGAGCTTTTTGTGGTGCGATCGACATCCCGGCTGGCGCCGAAAGAGCGGGTCGCGCGCAGTCGCCCTGGGATTTGGCCGATACAAATTACCCGCGACAGCGTCACGTTAATTAATCTCTTGTAATTAATACACGCGGCGCGGGACACTAACTGCGGACCAGAGCGGGGAGTAGCGAGTGGTGGGTGGCGTTGGGAGGAGGAGAACAGAATGGAACAGAACAGGTGCAGGAGCTGCGGCTGTCATTGCCACAGACACTGCACCCAACACACGACACTCGGCGCGTAGGCCTCATACATACACGCACACACACACACACACACACACACACACACACACACACACACACACGGCTGCCACAGACGCTTGCTCGGGCTAGAGATGACGCTGCATGCCAACATATTGAACATTTCATCTTTCTTGTATCACTTGAAAACTCCAGTATCTGCTATAAAATCGGTATTCACTGCTTTTCATTTAATGCAGCCCTCATAAAGTAATTGTTACGCATTTCCTTCTCCGTGACAACTCTCGGCCGCACACTGCAGGGGCAATGAAGACGCTCCCGCAGCGTTTTCAAGAAAATGATTCAAATTGCTCTAAGCATTACCGGACTTAACATCTGAGGTCATCAGTCCCCTAGAACTTAGAACTAATTATACCTAACTAACCTTAGGACATCACAAACATCCATGCCCGAGGCAGGATTCGAATCTGCGACCGTAGCAGCAGTGTGGTTCCAGACTGAAGCGCCTAGAACCGGTCGGCTACAACGGCCGGCGCAGCGTTTTCGATGGCGAGTGTTTCATTCTCCACCATTCAACCTGGACTTGTCTCGCACTGTTTCATCTCTGCTCACATGAACCGGTGGTTCCGAAGACAACATTTTGGCACAGGCAACGAGCAGCAGACCGACGTAGAAAAAAATGGCTCTGAGCACTATGCGACCTAACTTCTGAGGTCATCAGTCGCCTAGAACTTAGAACTAATTAAACCTAACTAACCTAAGGACATCAGACACATCCTTGCCCGAGGCAGGATTCGAACCTGCGACCGTAGCGGTCACGCGGTTCCAGACTGAAGCGCCTTTAACCGCACGGCCACACCGGCCGGCACCGACGTAGAGAAATGGCGGTAAGCATAGGCGGCTGCCGTCGAAGGCGAGGATAATGGAAAATTGGTACAACATGCAACGTCGCGGTTTCTATGAGTCCGTCCTACAGAAATAATGTTCACTTGCCTTGCGGCGATTCCTTCTTCTGCAGTCCGGCCCGAACGCCTTCCCTGTCAGAAACGAATAATGGACTTCTGGTGGAAAAGCTGTAGTAGAACCATTAGCTTTATACGAATTCAGCGGGTGCAATAAAAGTTTTCAGTCGCAGGTTAGCTAAGCGATTGATTAAAAGGTACCTTGTCAATATTCGGACTTATTTGATAACAAAAGCATTGACAAGTCCGTGCTAATCTTATTTCTAGCTTCAACACACATAATCATAGTCACTTGTAATAACTTATGTGTCAAACCGAACCTAGTACCAGAAAGGGTTACAGAGCTGGTTACCTGTGACAGAATACTCACTCAAATATTATACAGTTTGACCTCTACGAACATTCATTATGCGGTCACACCTTGTATAACTCGCAGGTTTTTTGTTATTAAACAGTCACTGTTTACATATTAAATTCGGAATTTCACGTGTTCGTCATTTTCACTTTTCCACTTTGCTGCACTTCACGGTCAAGTTTTAAGCATCATTCCGCAAAATCTTCACATCTATTCAGAGCTCCTTATATCCACTTCGGAACATATCCGCGGATGATATCCAAACTGCCTAAGGCTTCAAACGAGCAATTATCTTAGCCGACAAAACACACGCGAACGTATACTGTCAAATGCTTCAAATGACTCTGAGCACTATGCGACTTAACTTCTGAGGTCATCAGTCGCCTAGAACTTAGAACTAATTGAACCTAACTAACCTGACAATACACACATCCATGCCCGAGGCAGGATTCGAACCTGCGACCGTAGAGGTCACTCGGCTCCAGACTGTAGCGCCTAGTCGGGCCGTATACTGTCCTCTGACTGACTGATACATATCATAACCAATCTAATACTAGTATTAAACCGCGTAATCCCGCGTCGTTTACTTTTGACCAGTCATAACTTAACACACCTTTTATGAATCATTATCAAAAGAACAAATTTATAAAATCCACAATATGAAAATGCCTCCTTCCTCAAATGATGAAGTGATCGGTATCTTGTTTTCTCAGTCCTATAAACAGGATATATGCACTTTACAATTACCCCTGAGTGTACTTTAAAAAATGGTTCAAATGGCTCTGAGCACTATTTGACTTAACTTCTGAGGTCATCAGTCCCCTAGATCTTAGAACTACTTAAACCTAACTAATCTAAGGACATCACACACATCCCCGCCCGAGGCAGGATTCGAAACTGCGACCGTAGCGGTTGCGCGGTTCCAGAATGTAGCGCCTAGAACCGCTCGGCCACTCCGGCCGGCAATATAATTAACTTTCTCTGTAAAACAGCTATCATGTTAACTTACAGTCAGTTAGTAAAGATGACAATATTTATTTATTTAATACTTCGCATTTATTTACTACTATCTTTCACACTGATGATTAAACAAAATAGCAATTATTAATGAAAGACGCAATGATCGCAGTAAATACAGTTTTGTTTAGAAAATATTATAAGTTTTAAGTGCGTATTATTTCATAATCCGTAAGGTGCTGCCACCTTTCGGCCACAGTCGTAACTACTTGCGACTACTGTTGGATCAGAACGTACATCTGTCATGCGAGAAACATGGCTCATTGTATGTATCTGCTCGCTTCCGTATAGTTACATTGGCGCGATACAAGGCGCTACGACAAATATCAATGAGGCGACTATGTAGAGAACTAGCTAGAAGATATAGCCAACTGTTTCAAATAAAATTGTTTTGATTTTCGCTATAGTTTCCATTTCGCGACTGATCCGATTTTACTTTCCGAATTGCCCTCGTACTATCAAGTGGTTTAGCGTCTGGTGAAATGTCATAATAGAAGCTCACGATGCCTGACTGGATGTAACAGGAGGCTTGGTGGCCCTAATATTGCCAGGAAAAATAAATTCAGAAACAAATAAATAAATAAAACGGAGGCTACGGACGAGACTAGTTGGCAACGAGCGCCGTGGCGACCGCAGAGGGCGTGGCGGCGGCTGTGCGCGGCGGCCCGTGCCGTGGCGTGGCTCTGGGCCGACGCCCTTCCTTCCTGCCCCCCTACCCCCTACCCCAGCGCCCACGCCGCCCCCCTAATTGCGCCGCCTCGCGGACCCCGCCCTTCGGCTGACGTCGGCGCGTGACGTGAGCTACCTTGGCTGGGCATCCACCGCGTCCCTGCGCCGACGTCGCAGTCGCTGGACGATCTACACTCTGTACTCCACACCCAGGTGGCCACAGCACATCACTAGCCTTGACATAGTGCGGCGAAGATCTAGTTGCCAATGCTGCACCCATGCAGTCAACATTGGGTTCCAAAAGGGTTGCTCGACTGAGAGTGCTAGTCATACCGACACCGTAATTCCCCTATAGATGGTGCTAGCCGTCAATGTAGCGCCCGTGAGACCTAGAGAGCCTGTATAGGGAGAGAGTGGCCAACCGGACGATACGGCGGCCATTTTTCTGCCAAATTGCGGGCGGCACTTTTGAATGGCCGGTAGTGCAGTAGTCGAGTACACACTCACCGAATCAAAATCACAAGACAATATGGCGAATTCATTCGTTAAGTGGCTGTGAAAATTATTCGTTACTTAAAAGTTCGTTTACTAGACATATTGCAATGAAAGTAAAGTAAATAAAAAATATAGTTTATAGCATTTGTTTTGTATCGGAAGTGCATAACGCTAAAGATTTAACGTACCTGCACTACGTCAGATGAATGAAAGTCGTAAGCAGTTGTTTACTTGTTCCGCGCGGGATTAGCCGAGCGGTCTAGGGCGCTGCAGTCACGGACTGTGCGGCTGATTCCGGCGGAGGTTCGAGTCCTCCCTCGGGCATGGATGTGTGTGTTTGTCCTTAGGATAATTTAGGTTAACTAGTGTGTAAGCTTAGGGACTGATGACCTTCGCAGTTAAGTCCCATAAGATTTCACACACATTTGAACATTTTTTTGTTTACTTGTGACATGCAAAAAGTGTGAGACGTATTTGTACTTCTTGTCACGTCTTCAAACTTTTTGCATGTCACAAGTAAACAACTGCTTACGACTTTCTTTTATACTGAATTCCTCTCATAGATAACAAACGAAAAGGATTTAAAAAATCAGATAATGTTAAATGTAGACTACTGTAATAACGACCAAATATAACAAGAAAACTACCTTATCCCTTTTACCCCACAGTAAGAAGGCCTATTAAAAACTGTCTTCAAGAGTACCTACAATTATTTACTACGAACAATGTTTCAGCAACCACGACAACTGCAGAAAACGTGCTTACAACTTCCCTGCGTCAACAGTCAGGCAATAATACTGAAACCAAAATAATGCCTAGTGTTCTGATTCGGAACGAAATAAAGTTTGACGCTATAAAGTCGAATGAGCATGGCACAACAATTACAGGAACTTTCCGTTTCCAGCGAGGACGGTCAGATATTGGCTTCAGAAAAGCTTGTAATGCTACCAGTAGCGCAAACGCTAATTACGTACTAAAAACTATATACAACTAAATCGAACATGCATGCGCAACACATAACAAGTCTGTCAATAATTCAAATACCTTTTAATCTTTTCTAAAAGTCCTCTGAACTTCAATTCAACGCAAAAGCATGGCGAACATAGGATGTGCGAGGACGTTTGGCAGAAAAATGGAGCCAAAGCTAATCAACCAATCACGGGAAACTTCACCTGTGGCCACTCTCTCTGTATACAGGCTCTCTAGTGAGACCGTGTTTTCAGCTCCATCTGCTTCCTGTAACGGCTGACGACGAATGTGAACACACAGTAACCCAAGTTCCATACATCGGTGTCTGTTTCAAATCCGTAAAAATGTCGAGTTTTGTGTCTACGAACTAAGATTCGCGGACAGCATTGGTTTTCCTGTTATCACTTAAAGAAAACTGCAGTAGAAACGCATCGGATAACATGCTCTTGGGACAACACAGTGTTTCGAGTGGTTCAAAATATTCAAACGTTGTGATTTTGACATGAGAAGCGACGACCGTGAGAAACCATCTAAAACGTTCGATGACAACTACTTGCAGGTCTTATTGGATGAAGATAATACTCAAACTCAACAGCAAATCGCGTAACAATTGAGAGTGACGCAGGAAGTGGTTTCTCTTCGGTTGAAAGCTATGGGAAAGGTACGGAAAGTGGGAAAACGGGTTCCGCAAGAACTGAGTGAAAGACAGCAAGCAAATCGAAAGACTACTTGTGAAATGCTGCTCGCGGATACAAAAGAATGTCACTTCTCTATAGAATAGTAACAGGTGATGAAAAATTATTTTGAGAATTCTAAGCGTCGTAAATCATGGGTGAATTCAGGCTAACCATCGACATACACTGCAAGACCAAATCGCTTTGGAAAGAAGACAATGTTCTGTGTTTGGCGGGACAAGAAGGAAGTCATCGATTATGAGCTGCTAAAACCTGGTGAAATCGTTAACATTGATCGCTACCAACAGCGAATGACCGACTTAAATCGAGCATTACGTGAAAAACGACCGCAATATAGAAAAGGGCAACACAAAGTCATGTTGCTCCATGATAACGCCCAATGACATACAGCTCAGGGAAAGTGCAGTTGGGAACCACTAGGGCATGCTACTTATTCTACAGATTAGGCTCCGTCCGATTATCATCTATTTGCATCACTGGTTCACTTCCAGAAGAACTTTTTTTTTTTTCTTTCTTGGCAAGGCGTTCATAGCCCGCCGGAGAGGTGGGAGAGATGTATAAATAGCAATAGAGACTATTTTGAATAAAATATTGTTTATCAGTTTCAAACAACAGACATGTAATTATTGCAACCAAATTCCGGTTTCATACCTCTACACCTGGTAGTACAGGCCTTAAAAATAAGAAAACTTCGCAAGTTGGTGTTTTCTGCGATTTTTCCAAGGCACTTGAATGTGTACATCATGCTCTATTCTTAGAAAAACTTAGGTTTTTTGGAATGGTGGAATTGATGATCTTACACCAGTTTGTTTCAATCATACCTGGATAATTTTTCTGGATAATTCAAACAATGTTGGAAGAGTAGAAAATTTTAATAATGGGGGCGAAATCACGAGGGGACTAATAGGCTGCAGATTTTGGTGTACTCCTATTCCTTACACAGTGTGAGTCTGGAGTTTCGGTACATGTTCTGAGATGTGATAGCATTAGTGATTCTGAACAAAACTTATCATATGACCTGTTCTTAACATGTTACGAGGAAACTGGTAAATAAGGAGAACCAGAGTAAATGTAGGTGATAGTAAAAGAAACGATCAAATGTTTTGTTTCACTGTGCACTTTTCCTCACAAAAGACGTTCAAAAAGTGCCCTGTCAACTGCAATGCATTTTGAAGCTCTTGTAGACAGCTGATATGTTGCTGATCTGAGCTCATTCACGAGTCATTTACTTGAGCCCGTACATATAAAATACGAGCAAGAAGTTCCATCTAGTAATGAGTGTCGTGGCTGTTATTTCCGTCAAAATATCCATAACTGGAGGAGCATCAGCCTTGCTGATGTACAAGTCAACTGTAGTGAAGATGTACTGAACACTACTGTTATAAGCAGTGGGTCACCTAGGTCAATGTGTATGTGGTTTCTGAAACAGATCTATGGTCAGTGAAGATAACACTACGTAGCATTATGTCGGTTTGGTTGTATTCCCTTGTGAATGCTCGTGAAGAAGGGCATGAGACTGATGTCCGTGATTGTCAAACGGCTAAACATCCGATAGAGTTATGAAAAGGGTACAGCCGGCCGGAGTGGCCGTGCGGTTCTCGGCGCTACAGTCTGGAACCGCGTGAACCGCTACGGTCGCAGGTTCGAATCCTGCCTCCGGCATGGATGTGTGTGATGTCCTTAGGTTAGTTAGGTTTAAGTAGTTCTAAGTTCTAGGGGACTGATGACCACAACAGTTAAGTCCCATAGTGTTTAGAACCATTGGAACTATTGGAAAAGGGTACATGTTAATTTGAAGTTTTTTGTTCAAAATCACCAATACTATCACCCCTCCTGACTCACCCTGTGTGTGTGAATGACCTTACACTTAACATCTAACAACCAGTATCGGTACTTTCTGCAGACGATACTTGTTTTATAATAAATCGTATTAGAGAGAAAGGAAGCGAAGAGGTTGTTCATGATGTTTTCCGAAGATTTATTAAATGGTTTTCAAAAATTTGACTCCCCATAAATTTTGAAAAAACACACTATATTATGTACAACAAATAGTTACATCAATTGATGTAGCACATGGGTGGGAGTCGGTGAACAGGATGGAATGCTTTAGTTTTTTGGGTGTACGTATTGATGAAGACTTGAGCTGGAAGAAACATGTTACTGAGCTTTTCAAACAATCAAGCTCACCTACGTTTGCTCTACATATAATTGCTAATCTTGGAAACAAACGAATTAACCTCCTGACATATTTTGCATATTTACCCTCAATAATGTCTTACGGAATCATTTTCTAGGGTAACTTATCACTTAGAAATGATGCACTGATTGCACAAAAGCGTTCACCTATGGACGTCATGAACCTATCTGTTTAAGGAGCTAGGCATTTTAACTGTGCTGTCACAATACATATTATAATCGGTAGTGAAATTCGTCAGAAATAATCGCTCACAATTTGAGAGGAACGGTGATGTCATTACCTATAACAGCAGGGGGAAAAATAACCCATTTTTATAACCGCCTGTGGCTAAGAAAGTACTCCAGTTCACAGCAACAAATATTTTTGATTATTTGCCCTGCACCGTAAAATGTCTGAAACGTAGCAGAGCACGTTTTAAATCTAACTTAAAATTTATCTCTCCTGAATAACTCCTTGTATTCCATCTTTATTCAAAAACTGTAATCCAGTAAAAATATTTACATTGTCAGGACTAAAAAATGTTTGTTGTTAATGTTAACACTAATAATGTATACATATCCGGATACTGACCAGTTAAAAAGTTACCTGAGAAGAGAAAATATGTAGAATATAATAGGTTGTTTATGAAAGTGTTGAAACGGTAAACAAAGGTATCTTTTCTTTCGAATAACATTGTCACGCCATCATGACACTAACCACAGTATCAGCAATAAACACTTTTCTGTTGGGTCTCAAATAAAAAGACGGTATTGACTTCACTGAATGAAAGAATTCAGGGCAAGAGTAGAGATACGGCCTTGTTTACAAAGGAAAAACACGTAATAACCGAAGCTGGCTTCGTCTTGGCTCCTCACATTGTTGAATCGAAGAAATCTTACCTAGAGGGGATATATAGTAGAATAACTCCGAAAGTATGAGAGTAGCTAAGAAATATGTAGGACGAATATTGCATGGGCCAACGAGGGCCACAATATGGCGTCGGTTTTTTGTTGCTAGGTGGGGGTCTCCTCAGAGGTCGTCTTTGTTGTTTTAAATGGGATGCTATAGCTTGGCACTTATTTTCTGATAGCGGATATCGAGACGAATCCAATGATGTGTAACAGTAAGGTCTCTGAAGGTCAATGGAGATCAAAAAGGTAGCATGAACGTCCGTTTACAGAAAGTGTTCGAAGTGATGACCATTGGTATCAATGCAGTGCTGAAATCTTCTTATCATGGATGGAGTGGTATTTCTTATAACATCGACACTTACCGAAGCACATGCTCTGACGATTCTCTCCCGCATGTCGTGGAAATAGTGACTATTCGCCAAATACGTAGTATCCATCTAAAGTGCCATTGACATGTAAACACCATTCGACGGTTTCGCAATACAACACTAATAGGGACGGTAAGACTAGTATCGTCGAATCTAGAGAATGTGAATGATGCATTCCTTCGAAGGACAAGTCGATATGCTTCTCATTTACGGAGAATGACAACGAAATTCGGTGAGAGCTAGAGACTTATACACTGAAAGATATCCTCGACGCACTCACCCTACATGTCGTATATTTAAATATGTGTATGATAAACTGAGAACAACTGGATCTTTAACGCATCGGAAACATATCCGGCAAAGGATAGTTACAAACGGTGAAACTGAAATTGGTACTCTTGCCACTATGGTTCCAGATCGTTGTGTTAGTTCGCGTCAAATCGCAAGGGAATCTGGCATGGGCCAGAGTAGTGTTGTTCTTGTTCTGCATCGCCATAAGTATCATCCTTACCAAATCAGTCTCCACCAAGAATTAACTGGTATGGATTGTATGCGTCGCATTGAATTCTGCCGATGGGCTCAACTTCGGATTCAGAGGGATGACACATTGATTAATTTGATTTTATTTACTGACGAGGCTACATTCACGAACCATGGCAATGTTAATTTGCATAACATGCATTATTGGGCAACAGAAAATCCGTGTTGGCTGCTGCAAGTTGCACCCCAGAAACTGTGGTCGGTGAATGTATGGTGTGGGATTCTGGAGGACAAAATTATAGGCCCCTATTTCTTCGAAGGAAATCTTAATGGTAGAAATTACACCATATTCCTGCAAGAAACATTAGGCCTGTTGTTGGAAGAAATACCTTTAGGAACAAGGAACAATGTGGTATCAACCCAATGGGTACCCGGCACATTTTTCGCTGATGGCTAGAAGTGAGTTGCAGAGACAATTCGCAACTCGTTGGATTGGACGCGGAGGAGATGTGTCGTGGCCAGCTCTTTCGCCAGACTTGACGCCTCTGGATTTTTTCTTCTGGGGATTCGTAAAAGACATTGTTTGTAAAGACGTTCTAACTACATCTGAAGATATGGGAGAGAGAATTGTCACAGTATGTTCTTCGATAAGTGCCCATGTGATAAGGAATACCACTCAGTCCATGATAAGAAAACTGCGGCACTGCATTGATACCAATGGTCATCACTTCGAACACCTTCTATAAACGGACGTTCATGCCACTTTTGTAACTTTCCTTGACCTTCAAAGACCTTACTCTTACACATCATTGGATTCGCCTCGATAGCCGCCATCAGAAAATATGTACCAGACTATAGCATCCCATTCAAAGAAAACAAACAAAAACAAGGTTGTCTTTCATATCTTTGAAGCGACCCCACCTAGCAACAAAAAACCAAAGTCACGTTATGGTACCCGATGTCCAATGCCACTTTTGTCCCACAAACTTTTCAGCTTCTATCATACTTTCGGAGATATTCTTGGCGGCAATAGTTAGTGACACACCCTGTATATAAAGAAGAATACTGGACGTCTTGTGTATTTTAGACGCTGAAATAACAATCTTCAGTTAGCGCTGACAGATTTACTGCTGCTGGATGTACGTCACAGACTCGAGTTGCTGTCATCGGTGTTATAAGCAATTTGTAAAAAAAGTAGTAGTCAGAGTTCAACAATGCGCTTAGCTTTGTATGTACTGATGATAGTCCAAACTGGAACGAACATGTTATTGAAATTTTCGAACAGCCAGGTACAGCAGCTTGCATATTTTAACTAATTAATGTCGTAAGGTATGATTTCTAGGACAGTTCAACTGCTTAGCAATATGTCACATAGGCGTTCTAAAGTATGGAATATTAAGAGTTAACGAACCGTCGACGACGAGATTCATTAGAGACGGAGCACTGCAGTGGTCATCAACCCCATCAGGCCGAAAATGTGTACTACACACTACTGATTAAATGTGTCAAATTCATTATACCCATTGCAACCCGTATAATCCTTGTGAAACAGATTCGTGGGGTATGTGCTTGTACCTGCGGGGCATAGAGGTTCGCCCTCTTCCCCTAACGAGAGTCAGTAACAGCATCGGCAGCAGCTGGTAGTGCGGCGCGGTGCCATGTGCTGGGTGTCCGGGCCGATCGTTAACTGTGTGACCCCTTATCGTGGCCCGCCACGGTCCATTACCCGCCTTCGTTACTCGGCCGTCGGGTCCCCTGGCCAGCAGGCAACCCCGCGCTACAGATGCCGGCTTCTGTCGGTCTCGCTCTTGCGGCCTATTAAGAGAGCTTACCGGCCTCGGAGCTTAACTTGATGCTGATACTGAAATTAATTTTTCCACATAAAATTATTTCTTCATACAAATCACATTACTGAACTACTATCCAAATAATTTTTGGCCGGTAAACTGATGAGCCTATGCAGCACAAAATGGCGTTCCAAATACCTCTGCCACTAGTGCGCAACTAAACTGTTCGCGCTATTGAGGGTGAAGTATAGGGGCGCAGTCAAGATTATCACATGTGTGTTATCAGAATTAAATCCTTTACTGCACGAAAGTCTAAAATCAAATTTCGCGAGCAGTGGTGCCGTTAACCACTTTCATGACTTTCATGTTATGCAGTAGATCCATAAATCCGTCGTTAAAAATGACGAACGCTCGAATGTTAGCAATCTGGGTGACCTTTAAAGAAAAAAGCGTTTCGGAACTTACTTCCAAGTTAATGAATTCACTGCTTCATTGTGGTTCTGCGTATAGGCCCTAAAGCATCTATCCCTCAATTTGTTATCAGTCACATGTTTGTACACATTAGCAATAGCTTCAAAAACATCATTCCTCGCTGGTAGATTACGATGAAATATATCCAATATCCCGTTTTGTTCAGCTTACTTCCATTTACACCAACTATCAGAATAGTAATATGCTGCCGATTGTCATTCATGGAACTCCTGAGGTAAATGTAGGCCATAGCCGCTTTTTTCATCCCACTTTTCTCGAAAGCATATGTAGTTGAGGCATATGGTGGCACGTACTACATTTGTATCGACATTTTCTTCGATCTAGAATATTACAGAACCTTTACAGAGAAATCCCGGAGTCGAAAACGGCCCAGGCGCCTAGAGCGGCTAGACAAGGTGTATGCACACTTCCACTGAAACGTGATTTTTAGGTATAAAGCACGAACTCCTTACAAAATCCTTTTGATCATTTGTTGGTATGACTATAAGGAGTCAAATACGCAAAAAGTTATCTTTTTAAAACTTTGACATCGGAAAACATCCACAGGCCACCTCACAAAATGTGCTTCGAGTCGGAATAACCAGGAGTAGTTGCTCTCTCCAGGTTTTGGAACTGAAATCCAGTGCCATCATCAACAGACAAGACATCGTAGCGTCAACTTATAGCCATACTGACTTTTAATCAACTGTGACTGCTTCAAAAATATGCAAAAGGTTTTCAGAGGCCGCTACCAGGCACGAATGTTTGTTGGCTTATTCACATTATTTAACCAAGAAACATATTTCTAATTACAATGGCAATATCAAAAATTATTAAACAAAAGGACATACCGGAACTGAAGTCGTTATCTGCACTCATGGCATGTACAGTGGCCATCCTGCGGAGATAAAGAATAATAAGGTAACGTAATCCTTCGTTGGTATGCTGTTCAAAGTTATTTTTCTTTTTAAATACACAGCTTATGTGGGACAAGGCAGTGCCTCAGCCAAAGACATCATGGACTGTGCGGCTGGTCCCGGCGGAGGTTTGAGTCCTCTCTCGGGCATGGGGGTGTGTGTTTGTCCTTAGGATAATTTAGGTTAAATAGTGTGTAAGCTTAGGAACAGATGACCTCAGCAGTTAAGTCCCATACGACTCCACACACACATTTCATTTTCAGCCAAACACAGTATGTTTACAACGTATCTCCTCCTGATAATTACATACAGCTTGGAGTGCTGTTTCATCAACAAGTTAGATTTGAGCAAGCTACAAGTATGCGAAATTAACTTTCTGAGATCAGTCTTGCAGAAGATTAGAAGAAATAAAATTAGGAATCAAGACATCAGGGGAGAGATTCAAGTGGATCTGTCAATTACTCAGAAACTGACTACTGCACAACAAAACTGGCTTAACCATTTGAATAGGATGAAGGAGAACAACCACCAAAGCAATACTTGGATAGAAATGTTCTGGGGAGAAGAGCTATAGGACAACGCAGTAAAAGATGGCTGGATCAGATTAAGGAAGACTAGAGAACAAAACTGGAAAACAATATCAAGACAGAGCTCGCTGGAAGGGCACGAAGGTAAGTCACACGTTCGTCTGCCTCCTACCGTACTAGGCGAGCGCCATTGTAGAGACGCGCATTAGCCACCTTGCCCACTAAGCTGGATTTTTCATCTAAACATAGAATGTGTTCTTTTGAAAATTCGAGCAATGTATGCAGGAGAGCTCCTGTCAAGTTTGGAAAATGAGAGAGAGGTCCTGGTGGAAGTAAAGCTGCGAGTTTGGGTCGTGAGTCGTGCGTGGCTAGGTCAATCAGTAAAAGCACTGGCCTTGAAAGACAACCTTCCGGGCCAGGAACACAGATTTAATTTGAGAGGAAGGTTTACATCATTTAACATTAGTAACACGTAATTTTCATTTTGGAACACATTTCAATCCTGATCTCTAAACAAACTCTCATCATCATCTTTTGTACATATCATTGTCTGTTAGACCATCTTCACAGAGCTTAGTCCAAGTTGTAGTATTACTCGCCCCTCCCTCCCCACCCATCCCCCACAATTAGTATGCAACACCAGTTAAATATCAAATGAAGTACGTGCGTTGTAGGTATAAAGATATAAACATTCACCAATCTTGCACTACTTATCATTGGAAATAAATAACGGAAATCAAAATGTGTTTTAATTATATTCTTTTCTTTCCTGTTTGTCGTCTAAGGTCAGGTTTGTTATAGGGTGATTTAAACCTATTTCTTCGCTTCTTTTCTCATTTTTTGCCATCAGGTCAGCTTTTCACAACACAGCTTCTACAGAGAAGTGAGAGGAATGATAAACATCAGACGACTGACATAGTGTATTCCGAGAAGTAAGTTAATTACGTACTAAACGGAATAGTATCTTTACAGGTTAAAATTAAAACACATACTCGCAGATTTAGCGCGAAATGGACATATTTATTATCTTGAATTTACCACGAGAATTTCCTCTAAAGGCAATTTTTTGAGTTTCAACAGTTTTATAATTGATGCTTTAATTTTGACAGACTGATACATTTCTACATATATAAGAATTAAGTTTATTGATTATTAAAATCTCGTTCAGTTTTATCAAATAATATTCCAGAATACGAACGCTTTTATCATCAATAACTATTCAAACGTTCTTTGTGGAAAAAGAAAACTGTTCTTTGAAAACTGGAGCAAATGAGGTATCAACTGAAATAAGTCAAGGCTTAAATATATACTTTATGTGAACTGTAATTTTCGTGCTTAATGTGAAACAGCTTTAATAAACTTCCGATATTAGTGGAATATATTCATTACACCTTACATACTTAATAGACGGTGTAAAAGAACTACAAAATGTTATTTAGATCATTAGTTATTCCTTTTTTGTAATTACTTCCTTTACTTCAAAATAAGTAATGTTTAGACGAACATTTATTACTATATTGTGTAGAAGGCTACAGTTCAAAAGAAATGTTTTCGTTGGTTACGAAAGTGCTGATTGAAGTAATTACTTATATGCGATAGCATGTGCGACATAATACAGATATAAGTTACTATCGAGAGCTTTTGTAAACTTTGGTATCAACCAAAACACTCATGAAACTTCACCTACCCTTTCCCACCATCCCCACCCCCCTCTCGCCGCACGAGAGATACCTCTAAAAATCCTTCCATGTGGTTTTGGCTTTCTTAATGTTTCTTCACGCAGTTGGTTCGTATTTCTACAGCATTTCTGATACTCAGTTACCAACCATCCTATTGACATGGGCTGTCAGTTTCTTTTTGTATATTTCTGTTTTTTTATATCTGCATTAATTTTAGTTCCATTCCACTTTCTGCATCTAACTTTTGATCTTGTCTAGTGTATCATGCTGTACGTCTGGAAAATCTCATTTCCGCATGTTGGATTCTTAGTGTACCCTTATTCGTATCTTATCCACTTTTCGCTTCCACACATTACATCTGTGGTATGACAGTGTTTTTTAGAAAATTATACATTGACATTTTCTCCTGCGGTAAATTATTCGGTGTGGAAAATCATTACTCAACAATTTTTCCTTCTAACTGACAATGAACTACACTGACGGAAAAAATGGCTAACAATAAAAAATAATCAATGTAGAGTAATGAAATTTCGGGAATACATTTGCCTAGGTAGCATATTTAAGTGATTAAGTTTGCAAGATCACAGGTTAATGTAAGCGCTAGATAAACCATTGCAAATGTGAAATGCTGGTACATTAATAACCGATGTAATCGCAAAAATGTGAAATGCAAGTAAGCAAACGTGCAAGTATTGTGTAGCACAAGTGCTGCATGCCAGTTTGTGGGATGGAGTTCCATACCTGTTGCATTTGGTCGGCAATACAGGGGCAGTTAACGCTGTTTGTGAATGACGCTGGAGTTGTCGTCCGATGGTGTCCCATACGTGCTCAATTGGACACAGTTCTGGCACCCAAGGCAACATATCGACAGTCTGTGCAGCATGATGGGTTACAACAGCGACATGTGGACGACCGTTATCTTGTTGGAAAACACCCCCTGGAATGCTGTTCAGGAATGGCTGCACAACAGGTCCAATCACCAGACTGACGTACAAATTTGCAATCAGGATGCGCGAAATAACCACGGGAGTGCTCCTTCTGTCATACGAAATTGCACCACATACCATAACACCAGGAGTAGGTCCGGTGTGTCTAGCACGAAGACAAGTTGGTTGTAGGCCACCAACTGGCCTCCTCCTAACCAATACACAGCCATCACTGGCACCGAGGCAGAACGAGTTTTCATCAGAAAACACAAATCCTCCACCCTGTCCTCCAATGAGCTCTCGTCTGACACGACTAAAGTCGTGACTGTAGGAGGATACAAGATGACTTGGACAGGATTTGTGATTGGTTTAAAGAATGGCGGCTAACTCTAAATATAGCTAAATGTAAATTAATGCAGATGAATAGGAAGAAGAATCCTGTAATGTTTGAATACTCCATTAGTAGGGTAGCGCTTGACAAAGTCACGTCGATTAAATATTTGGGCGTAACACTGCAGAGCGATATGAAGTGGGACAAGCATGTAATGGCAGATGAGGGAAGGCGGATGGTCGTCCTCGGTTCATTGGTAGAATTTTGGGAAGATGTGGTTCATCTGTAAAGGAGACCGCTTATAGAACGCTGGTGCGACCTATTCTTGAGTACTGCACGAGCGTTTGGGATCCCTATCAGGTCGGATTGTGGGAGGACATAGAAGCACTTCAGAGGCGGGTTGCTAGATTTGTTACTGGTAGGTTTGACCATCACGCGAGTGTTACGGAAATGCTTCAGGAACTCGGGTGGGAGTCTCTAGAGGAAAGGAGGCGTTCTTTTCGTGAATCACTACTGAGGAAATTTAGAGAACCAGCGTTTGAGGCTGACTGCAGTACAATATTACTGCCGCCAACTTACATTTCGCGGAAAGACCACAAAGATAAGAGAGATTAGGGCTCGTACAGAGGCATATATGCAGTCATTTTTCCCTCGTTCTGTTTGGGAGTGGAACAGGGAGAGAAGATGCTAGTTGTGATAAGAGGTACCCTCAAACACACACCGTATGGTGGATTGCGGAGTATGTATGTAGATGTAGATATAGAAGTCAGAAATGGCGATGGTTTTGGGCAAGTGAAATGCACGCTAGAGAGATTCTGGCTAGGGGCTGTCCTTGGAGTAACCGACTTGTAACAGTTCTTTGTGTCACTGTGGTACCAACTGCTGCTCAAATTGCTGATGCAGAAGCAGTACAATGCGCCAGAGCCATACGCCGAACATGGTGGTTTTTCCTCTTGTTAGTGCCACGTGGCCTTCCGGAGCCTGGCTTCTTCCGACCCTACTTTCTCGTGATCACCGCTGTCAACAATAATGAACCTGATCATGTTCTTTCCAAGTCTTTCTCCAATATCGCAGACGTAACATATATCTTCTCGTAACTCTATTATACGATTTTGTTCAAATTCAGTGAGACGTCGACGATGGCATCTTCGTCACCTTGCATGCATTCATGACTAACATTAGCTCACCACGTCCAATCGTAAAGGTAACTAATACTCACGACCGTTAAAGTGTGTATTTAACCCTTTATTTGGCAAATGGTGAAAACAAAAACAAAAAAATTTCAGTGCTTTTATTTATTTACTATGCTTAAAGATATACAATTCAGTCAGTTTTAGAAATTTTTGACAAAAATTATGAAAATTATGAAATGTTGCTTACAAGCAACATTGCCAGCAGTAGACCACATTTATACATATTATTATTTGCCAATAAACTCAAGTAAAAGGTTTCCTGTACGTGAATAATTTGATTTATGAACACATTTATGCATTCCTGCTGTGTAATAGAACTGTTTCATTTTCCCTTCTAGTTCTTCTTGCAATGGAATTTTTGGAAACAGTTCCTCTTTGGAACGAAGCACAATACTAGATTGCATTTTGAATACATGACCGTAGAAAATCCAGATGGACAATAACTCCATATTATCAAATCGGACATCTTGTGTAACAGTCAGAGCTGTTGGCTTCCTCCTCTTCTTTTGTGGTGGTGTTATGTCTATTGAGTGCCTTCCTACTTTCCTTTTCCCTGAAAACATCAAACCATTGGCAATATCTGCCCTGACTGACTTCAGTGAGGTCTTCTTGTCCAGAGATTCTCTTCGAAATACCAGCCAGGCATTTACAACACTCAGATCTAGCATAAATCCAAACAACCTCATGTACCAACACCTGGTTTTCGTTGGTGTATGCTCTATCAATATACCAGTAAGATCAACTCCTCCCATATGCTTGTTGTACTGACATACAATACTGGGACAGGGCACATCAGTTCTTCTTTTTTCATTGCTGTCTCATTATTTTACTGTTGAGAGTGGTTGGACACCACAAAATGAGCTTGCAAGTGTCACGATTTTATTGTTTTGAATATCCGCCGTAAGCATAATATACTAATGGCAGCTGTCCCAACTGTGGGCAATGTTGCTCACAGGCAACATAAAAGTTTTATACTATTTACGTAATTCAAAACAATATTAGATTGAAATATTTCTGCTGTAAACTCACCTCTGGGTATTTCTTGAAGAAAATCTGCTAAGATTACTGCCAATTTATTGAAATCCACTCTTTCAGAACCAAAATAAGTCACCCCTGTTGCTCACACGAGGAGATCTCTGTAACACCACTGCACAAACTGCCATTTCGTGTGGAAAACCTTGAACTACTACAACAACTGGCATTCGCAGTGTGTAAAGGAACGTTGCCTGGAGGCTACAAAGCCAGTAAAAGGCACTGAGCAGTGTTTGTTGTCCCATAAGGCCAACGTAAATTTGATGTTGCTTGAGAGCAACACGGCTAAATAAGGGGTTAAAGCAGACCTGATTTGCAACCTGATAGTGGCTCTACATGGCCAATCTTACGCGAATTGCATGAAATTTGAATAGATAGCCTCTTTCAGTTTTAGGAACATTCGTTTATATCGCACAACTCTTTCTTCGTGTTGCAATTTTTTTCCCATCGCTGTTGCATCGGTGACCTCAAGTCAGAAACCAGACGCACACGTGGACACCATGTCCGTTCGGAAGAGCCTGTAGCAAGTGTGTTTCTTAGTAAGGACAGGAGGAGACATATGGGCGCCTCATTAGAACCCAGGGGAGGCTCGGATCCACGGGGAGGCCTACAGCGGAACGAGTTTCCGCAGGCACGTAACACTCCGGCGATAAATTTCCCACCCGGCACGGCGCGGCTGGTGCGGCCGCAGTTAGAGCAAGTGCTGCCATCTCGCGAGTGTGGCCCCAGGCAGCGCACCCTCCCCTCCCCTCACTCCGCGGCGCCTCGTAAAATATACATTAGCTCGTGCCCCGCCCTCCCAGCACTCCTCGCGGAAGTGGAAGCTTGTGGTCCGTCGTCAGCGGAACGTCCTACTGAGCTGTGCAATACAACACGGCTAGGGAATCGTGTGTCAGCAGTCCAGCGGGGAAAATTACGAGGGTTGAAACTTTAATAGTGACAACTATTTATTTACAGCTCGTACAAAATAGATATGTGTTTAAAAGTTTTATTGACCGTTAAAGTAGTCACCAGGATTGCGTATAACCCACTGCCAGCGATGTAGAAGTCGTAGGATACTCTTAGCAGTGCCAGATGTATTGACAGTTCGAGCGGCGCGGTCTATTGCCGGAAGAATTTGTAGCAGTTTTGAAGCGAGTGCAGCCGGCCGGAGTGGCCGAGCGACTCTAGGTGCTACAGTCTGAAACGGCGCGACCGCTACGGTCGGAGGTTCGAATCCTGCCTCGGGCATGGATGTGTGTGATGTCCTTAGGTTAGTTAGGTTTGAGTAGTTCTAAGTTCTAGGGGACTGATGACCTCATAAATTAATTCTCATTGTGCTCAGAGCCATTTGAACCATTTGAAGCGAATGCCGTGAAGTGTTTCCTTCAGTTTATAAATCGAGTTGAACTTACGAGGGCTTAAGTCACGGGAGTGCAGTAGGTTCAGAATGGTTCATATGGCTCTGAGCACTATGGGAGTTAACTTCTCAGGTCGTCAGTCCCCTAGAACTTAGAACTACTTAAACCTAACTAACCTAAGGACATCACACACATCCATGCCCGAGGCAGGATTCGAATCTGCGACCGTAGCGATCATGCGGTTCCAGACTGTAGCGCCTAGAACCGCTCGGCCACCCCGCCCGGCAGTGCAGTAGGTGGTATAGCACTTAGCAGCCCCATCAGTCAAACAAATCAGTAACAGCTTGCACTGTATGTGCTTGAGCATTCTCCTGCAAAATGATGGTCAGGTCCTGCAGAAAGTTTCATCACTTCTGTCTATAAGCTGGTCGTAGGTTGTGCTCCAAAAATGAACAGCACAGAGACAGAGGTGATGACACTTTCTGCAGGACCTGCCCATCATTGTGCAAGGCAATGCTCAAGCACGTACAGTGCAAGCTGTTACCGATGTGTTTGACTGATGGGGCTGCTAAGTGCTATACCAACTACTCCACTCCCCTGATTTAAGCCCTTTTAAGTTCAACTTGATTCTAAACTGAAGGAAACACTTTACGGCATTCGCTTCAAAACTGCTGCGCCGCTCGAACTGTCAACACAACTGGTACTGCTAAGGGTATCCTACGACTTCCACATGCCAGCAACGAGTTATACACAATGCTGGTGACTACTTTGATCAGTAAAACTTCGAAACACTTATCTATTTTATCATGGAGGTAAGAATAAGGGGAGATGGCGCTACGTATCCCAGCCGTACTACGTTTTGAAGCCATGGGGGCGTGGCTCGCTGCCGTGACACTCTGACCAATACATTGCCAGTGTGCTATAGCGCTGCGTGTATTACAGTCCCTAATTGCACCATATACGCATGTAACGTCATCATATTGGTTGTTTCAAAGTTTTTGTTTAAAATAAAATCTCGTAAAGGCGAAATTCCGCGTTTCTTCTGATTAAAAATAGTTTTTAATGTAATATTACGAATAACTAGCCTTCAATGTAAACGATACAATTTTGTTAATTCAGTAATAAACGTGTATCACAAACTAAATAATAGAAACTGAAAACTAAGTTAGCTATACCCTCCCTCCAAAGCCTCATAAATACATCTTGTTTGTAATACGTACTGGGTCATTTCAGTTACGTTACACTACTGAGAAACACTGTTTATTACCACCAATATTTACTGAAATACGGTACATAGAATGGCAAATCTACACATTGTCCTGTTTAGGCCTATACTTTACGCCAGTTAATGTAGTGTTAGCTTTTAATTTGGTACATGATGAAGACGAAGTGAGTTACTCAACACTTCGATTATCGACGATACGTACGTATTATACTGAAACGTGAACTTGAAAACTAAGAATTTAATTCTTTGAATTAACATACCTTTTGCAAATGTTTTGCGTGTGTAGGGAAAACTGATGGTACAGCATTTTCTCGTAGCCTTACTGTTGAAAGGGAAGTTCGGTCTATGTCCTCTTCTCGGAAATGCTGAGAACATATAGTGCTCCATTTAGACGCACGCCAATTCTTCCTCCTCACGGCATTCTCCCACAGAGCTTTCCGACTTTCATTTTTGGGAAATCTAAAATCATACAGGAGAAAAACACGCTATAGTACAAGTACCGATGTAGCACACGTCCATTCACAATGAAGTTGTAAAATCACACTTAACGAGACAACTTACACATGAAATGTTATTCCCTTCGATTTCGCATCACAATCAGAACGATTCGTACATCCGAACACCACACAAGTCACCATAATAGCGCAAAATCCTTCCAAAAGCGAGCGACAAGCCTATGCACACAAGCAATGTTTTGGTCGGATTTAGACGGCTACCCTCGGCTTCACATAGCTTCTCAGCTGTGACGTCACGGCGTCTCCCTCTGTTCTTACCTCCATGTATTTTATACGAGCTGTAAATTGTAGTATCATTGCCACAGATACTACTACAACGCCGCGCCAGCACAAGGTTGGCAGCCCGTCGTCTGCAGAGCACAGCGCACTCCAGTGGGCTGTGCAGCTCGACGGAACTGGAGTGTGCCTCGTTCACTTCTTAGCTAGATTTCAACCTAGGCAGACGCACTTTCATAATCGGCCCTCAGCCAGTTCTGTAATGTTTGCAGTGATTCTCTGAGGAGGGCCCGTCAGGCTTAGTCCCTGAGAATATGTTGTATTATTTCATGGTATTCCATGTTACGAGATTGTCAATTCATAGCCGCAGCTGCAGTTCTAGAAACTACTGAAGATAAGTAAATTCATTGTACTATGTGTTTCTCGAATAATAATCCTTCTCTCTAACAGTGTGTCGTATCGCATATTATTACAACCTGGACTCCTTCAGCTCCTATCAACTCGGCCTAATACTGATTTGCATTTAGTAACGAGCTGAAAACACTCACGCGTTTTGTGCCTCTGAACAGTGAGACACAATATAAATAAATAGTTGCCACTATTAAAGTTCCAGCCCTTGTATTTTTCTTCCACTAATACACAGATTCCCATAATGCACAGGGATAGCTAAAATACGTGCAACAGCTTGTTAAAACATAAAAGCAACTGACGTGAAAGTTGAAGATATCCTTCAGAGTGTTGCGTACGACTTCGTGCGCAATGGTAAATAGGGGCGGGCTGCAGAGTTGTGCAGCAACTGTCGCCGAAGGGAAGCTGGACAGCTCCAAGCTAATAAGCAATAATTACGAATGCTGCGGCAAGAAACAGAATCCAGATGTCACAAAGTCAAAAAGCAGAAGCACCGCTGCACTAAGAGCAAATGATGGTGTCATCGCGCTCCAAGTGCAAGTGGGTTGAGTCGCTGCTATTACCCGTCCTACATCGTGGTGGCAGAGGGCCCTCGCGTTATAGAGCCACTGGAAGCGTGGCACAGCGGCCGCGCGCCATTGGGCCCGCCATATCCGCGCGACCACTGCCGGCGTCGGATGGAAATTTTTAATTCCGTTGTCAACTGTGGCGCCCGTGGGATGGTATCGAAACGTGACATTGAAAAAAGTATTCTCACATACCTAATTACACTACTGGCCATAAAAATTGCTACACCACGAAGATAACGTGCTGCAGACGCGAAATTTAACCGACAGGAAGAAGATGCTGTGATATGCAAAAGATTAGCTTTTCAGAGCATTCACACAAGGTTGGCGCCGGTGGCGACACCTACAACGTGCTGACATGAGGAAAGTTTCCAACCGATTTCTCATATACAAACAGCAGTTGACCAGCGTTACCTGGTGAAACGCTGTTGTGATACCTCGTGTAAGGAGGAGATATGCGTACCATCACGTTTCTGACTTTGATAAAAGTCGGATTGCAGCCTATCGCGATTGCGGTTTATCGTTTCGCGACATTGCTGCTCGCGTTGGTCGAGATCAAATGACTATTAGAATAATATGGAATCGGTGGGTTCAAGAGGGTAATATGGAACGCCGTGCTGGATCCCAACGGTCTAGTATCACTAGCTGTCGAGATGACAGGCATCTTATCCGCATGGCTGTAACGGATCGTGCAGCCACGTCTCGATCCCTGAGTCAACAGATGGGGCCGTTCGCAAGACAACAACCGTCTGCACGAACAGTTAGACGACGTTTGCAGCAGCGTGGACTATCAGCTCGGAGACCATGGCTGCGGTTACCCTTGACGCTGCATCACAGACAGGAGCGCCTGCGATGGTGTACTCAACGACGAACCTGTGTGCACGAATGGCAAAACGTCATTTTTTCGGATGAATCCAGGTTCTGTTTACTGCATAATGATGGCCGCATCCGTGTTTGGCGACATCGCGGTGAACGCAAATTGGAAGCATGTATTCGTCATCGCCATTCTGGCGAATCACCCGGCATGATGGCATGAGGTGCCATTGGTTACACGTCTCGGTCACCTCTTGTTCGCACTGTAGAGTGGACGTTGCATTTCAGATGTGTTACGATCCCTGCGAAACCCTACATTTCAACAGGATAATGCACGACCGCATGTTGCAGGTCTTGTACGTGCCTTTCCGGATACAGAAAATGTTCGACTGCTGCCCTGGCCAGCTCATTCTCCAGACCTCTCACCAATTGAAACGTCTGGTTAATGGTGGCTGAGCAACTGGCTCGTCACAATACGCCAGTCACTACTCTTGATGAACTATGGTATCGTGTTGAAGCTGCATGGGCAGTTGTACCTGTACACGCCATTCAAGCTCTGTTTGACTCAATGCCCTGGCGTATCAAGGCCGTTATTACGGCCAGAGGTGGTTGTTCTGGGTACTGATTTCTCAGGATCTATGCACCCAAATTGCGTGAAAATGTAATCACATGTCAATTCTAGTATAATATATTTGTCCAATGAATACCCGTTTTTCATCTGCATTTCTTCTTGGTGTAGCAATTTTAATGGCCAGTGGTGTACTTGCAAGTTTCGGAAGTCAGCTGCTCAAAAACTACGAAACATAGAGAAAATAATATCTGTGCATAGAACATCTCTGTAAGTTTTAACTCACTTTGCGAGTGCTCAGTGTGCATACGTTTGTGACATGACAAACAGCAATGAACAAATGTAGTTCATTGACGGTGGTCTGCTGCTCGAGAAGTTGCAGCCCGCTTTGTAAATATGTTTATAGGGTTGCCTGTTCGCAAGCGCGAACTAATGCTACGTGACAGTACGGAGTGGATAATTTGTATAAATGTTCTAGCACGCCTAGCGCCTAGTGGTACAATCTGCAACTACGTCACGGCGCGTGTTGCGAAGCGAAACGTAGGGGGATGCTCTATCCATTGATAGGTATCATTTTGCTGTATGTCTTGCAGTTTTCACACAGTTGGTTTCTGATATCCTGAAGACATTTACGAGTAATCTTGTATAAACTTGTGGCATTTCAGTCGCTTTCATTGTTTGTTCACAGCTGTCTGCCGGATGTTTGGTAATGGGGCAGTAGTTTGATTTGAAAGAATGAGAGAACACAGCTGGAACAGCCTATGTGATCGACTGATGGAACACACCATTTAACAGACGAACAATGAACCAGTTCTCTTTGTTCATACATGAGGTCCGGAAAACAGTGGATAGCTGTGGCGGCACTACCGTCGTGTGCCATTGTTCCCAGGAGACTTACGACACATTTTCGCACTGATGTCCTCAGAACGGAATAGACCTACCTTTCTTCTACCCTTGCGGGCCATTTCGGCCCCAGCGAACAGATTTGAATACAACTTCGACGTGGAGAACTCGGCAGAATTAGAAGTAATTTCTTGCTCATCCCAAAAAATTATTTCAGGGTTATTACTGTTGTAGATGTATGTACACAAAATGGTAAACTTGACAGCAAAGACCAAGATTCTCTAATGTATAAATTTGCAATGTTAGTTTGTTGCGAACTGCATGAAACCCTGATGAGCACTGCCGCTTTGTAGGATAGTAGAAGCTGATCTTCAATATAAAGAGAAGTTATGTATTGCGAATCTATGTGCAAGAAGATTCAAATTTTTTTCTGTTGTCCCTTTGACGATCAGTTACTTGAAACATAGATATCTAATTGCAACATCAAGAGTATCAGGAACTACTGAAAATTTACCTTCTCTGCATGCATTGCATTGAAGGAAAAATGCATGATTAAATTTGTAGGTGATTTGGAGGTATACAGTGTTCGAAATTTAGTACACAGGACTGCCAGATCTGACAGTAACAATGGCTCCAACGCATGTGGACATCCTGTCGAACCGAACTTGCGTGAAATATGCGGGTGCAGGCGCGTTTCTGTCCATAGTCCTGATCCGGAAACATTTCCCGTGCTAAGAGAAGCCTTACTAGAACAGCAGAGCTCACAGACATTAGCATCAACATCACCTATCAGTTTATGTGCTGTCTTGTTGCACGATGTTATGTACTAGGCCAACACTTTTTTCGTCCTGTGCTTTAAATTTTGAGTGACTATCACTAGGAGAGAATGTATAACTTTGTGTTGTATAATGAACTTTAATAACTTCAGTTTAGTTGTAGAATTGCAGTTTGCGTTTCTACCTGTCAACTCCTGTATCTCTCTTTTTCAGGTGAGTTGCCAGACTGAGATGACTCTCGAGAACTACTTGCTGGTAACGTATGAAAATTGATATTGTGGGGAATGCCTCACTCTCTCTCTCTCTCTCTCTCTCTCTCTCTCTCTCTCTCTTTCTGTCTGTTCAAATGTTCAAATGTGTGTCAAATCTTATGGGACTTAACTGCTAAGGTCATTAGTCCCTAAGCTTACACACTACTTAACCTAAATTATCCTAAGGACAAACACACACACCCATGCCCGAGGGAGGACTCGAACCTCCGCCGGGAGGAGCCGCACAGTCCATGACTGCAGCGCCTAAGACCGCTCGGCTAATCCCGCGCGGCTGTCTCTCTCTCTCTCTCTCTCTCTCTCTCTCTCTCTCTCTCTCTGTGTGTGTGTGTGTGTGTGAGAGAGAGAGAGAGAGAGAGAGAGAGAGTGTTTGTGCGTGTGTGTTTGCGCACGAGCTCACATGCTTACATGTGTGTGTGTTTGTGTTTTATGCAAAAATGTACTCTCGAAAAAGTCAAACAAAACAGCATGATGTTCATCAGTAGCTATATTTGTTTTCCTTGTTCGCAATTATTACTCTATACTTGGGTCAGCGTCTGTGTCTAGTTGACAGGTGGAAAATCATTACGAAGAAAATGAGAAATAATGTGGACGCTAATTGCATAGAGCCCACTAACAGTTTTAACAATAACAGGAACCTGATCCGTGTTATTGGGCGACAGTAGAGTCAATCGGGTTGCCGTACTGCGTCGTTGCAGGCGTAATCCTCCACGCTGCGATGCGCTTCATCCGTGTAGCGTAAGAATAGTGATCATTGATTATATGTCACTGTCAACTGGAAAACGTTACTTGGCTTGATTAGATTATTTTTTGGAGCAAGAATAGATTAATGGTAGACTTATAAGGTTAAAAAGTCATCGCGGTTGAATATGAGAAAATGCACGGTCCAATCACATTAATGTGAACACCGCCTACGTTCGACATCAAAGTGCAATAATTTCTCACAGACGGCAGGTGGCAGAAGAAGCAATGGAGGAGCAGTGGAGGGTATATAAAACGTGTTCGGGGGACTCGGCAAAGGGCCGCTGTGGTTAAAGTATAAGCTACATGGCAAAATGGCGCTTTCCCAGACCGGCACTGAGACAAGTGAGCTGCACCATGAGCCACAGATGATAGCGGTGAATAATGGCAGCGAAGATGTGTAAGTACCGATAAAGGTGCAACTGTTGACCAATTGACTCCCAGATGTATCAAGGACCTATCAGCAGCGTCTCCTTAACGAGCGTTCAGTGAAAGTTGCTGCGAATGGGCTTCTGCTGTCGGCGCCCGGTTCATATACCCTGTTCATCAGCGACGAAGGCTGGAATTTGCACGCCAGCGAGGCAGCTGGACGTCCACTGAGTGGCGATAGGTGGCCTTTTCAGATGAATCACGGTTTACACACATCAAAAACGTTTTGCATCACTTCTGTTTCTAAAGTTCGGGAACCTGTACAGAGAACAGGAATAGAGATCAACATAAACATCATTTCCGCCCTTATTATTGATCATGAAAGCCACACATTGCATGTTTTACCACCATACAGAGAGACCTTCAGAGGTGGTGGTCCAGATTGCTGTATACGCCGGAACCTGTAATACCCAGAAGCACGTCCTCTTGCACTGATGCATGCCTGTATTCGTCGTGGCATACTATCCACAACTTCATCAAGGCACTGTTGGTCCACATTGACCCACTCCTCAACGGCGATTCGGCGTAGATCCCTCAGAGTGGTTGGTGGCTCACGTCGTCTATAAACAGCCCTTTTCAATCTATCCCAAGCATGTTCGGTAGGGTTCCTGTCGGGAGAACATACTGGTCACTCTAGTCGAGCGATGACTTGATCCTGAAGGTAGTCATTCACAACATGTGCACGATGGGGGCGCGAATTGTCGTCCCTAAAGACAATTGCCTCTCCAATATGCTGCCGATATGGTGCTCTATCGGTCGGATGATGAAATTCTCTTATCGTACAGCCGTTACGGTGCCTTCCATGGCCACCAGCGGCGTAAGTCTGCCCCACCTAATGTCACCCCAAAACAGCAGGAAATCTCCACCTTGCTGCACTCGCTGGCCAGTGTGTCTAAGGCGTTCAGCCTGACCGGGTTGCCTCCAAACACGTCTCAGACGAGTGTCTGGTTGAAGGCATATGCGACAATCATCGGTGAAGACAACGTGATTCCAATCCTGAGCGGTCCATTCGGTATTTTCTTGGGCCCATCTGTATCGCGCTACATGGTGTCGTGGTTGCAAAGATGTACTTCGCCATGGACGTCGGGAGTGAAGTTGCGCATCATGCAGCCTAATGCGCACAGTTTTAGTCGTAACACGACGTCCTGTGGCTGTACGAAAAGCGTTATTTAACATGGTGGCGTTGCTGTCAGGATTCCACCGAGCCATAATCAGTAGGTAGCGGTCATCCACTGCAGTAGTAGCCCTCGGGCGGCCTGAGCGAGGCATGTCATCGACAGTTCCTGTCTCTCTGTATCAAAATGGTTCAGATGGCTCTGAGCACTATGGGGCGTAACTTATGACGTCATCAGTCCCCTAGAACTTAGAACTACTTAAACCTAACTAACCTAAGGACATCACACACATCCATGCCCGAGGCAGGTTTCGTACCTGCGACCGTAGCGGTCGCGTGGTTCCAGACTGTAGCACCTAGAACCACTCGGCCACCCCGGCCGGCTTTCTGTATCTCCTGCATGTCCGACCAACATCGCTTTAGTTCACTCCAAGACGCCTGGACACTTCCCTTGTTGAGAGCTCTTCCTGGGACAAAGTAACAATGCGATCGAACCCCGGCAATGACCGTCTTTGAACTACAGAATAAACAAGCCGTGTACCTTCTTACTGTTGGAATGACTGGATCAGCTGTCGGACCCCCTCCATCTAATAGGCGCTGCTCATGCATGGTTGTTTACATCTTTGGGCGGGTTCAGTCACAACTCTGAACAGTCAAAGGGACTGTGTCTGTGGCCGGCCGCGGTGGTCTCGCGGTTCTAGGCGCTCATTCCGGAACAGCGCGACTGCTACGGCCGCAGGTTCGTATCCTGCCTCGGGCATGGATGTGTGTGATGTCCTTAGGTTAGTTAGGTTTAAGTAGTTCTAAGTTCTAGGGGACTGATGACCACAGATGTTAAGTCCTATAGTGTTCAGAGCCATTTGAACCATTTGAACTGTGTCTGTGATATTATACCCACAGCCAGCCTCTGTCTTTAGGAGTTCTGGGAACCGGGGTGATGCAAAACTTTTTTTAATGAGTATATGTTCCATAGGACAGACGGCCTTTGACGTGTATGGCGTGAAACGTCTGAAACAAACAAGGAGGGAACGTTATGATCTGCAAATCTTTCTAGGCATTCCCTGTGTGATCTTGTCACAAGGCACAGTGGATCAACGCAAGTGTGCATCTATCCCTGCGGAACATGTATAGCCTTACATGCAATTCCTCGACACGATGGCATCTACCAGCAGGACAATGCAACGTGTCACACAGCTTCCAGTCTACGCAAGTCGTTTGAACAGCACCAGGATACGTTTACCGTATTTCTCCTCGCTACCAAACTCGCCGTATTTAAGTCCAATCGAGTATCTTTGGGACCATCTCGATCGGGGAGTTCGTGCAGAGGATCCTCAACCGAGAAACCTGGCCACGGCACTGGGGTCTGCATGGCTCCATATCCTTTCCAGTACCTTCCAGAACGTCATTGACACTCTTCCTACAAATCTCACAGTGATCCGCGTGGAAGAGGCGGTTTTTCAGGCTTTTGACAGGTAGTCACATTAAAGTGTCTGGACTTTGTGTTAATGCATCTGGAGATGCAATATATTATCACATAGTGTACATAGTCTGGAGGTTTAAATATTCTGCAACTACTCGTCTCCAGCGGTTAATTTCGGTATAGTGTGAGGCAGCTAATGGAACATTCAAAATATATCCATAAAGTGTGTGTGGTTTTCGATAAGATGTAGCAGGTAATGTCCCCAGTTTTTAATGTGCGCAGGAATTTTTTAATGTTTATAGCTTCTGGAGTATGACAATGCCATTGTTTTTATATAATTATACAAGTTTCTGTGGCATTGGAAGGTGGTTTCGAAGAGAATTTTAGCGACTAGCACAATCGCTCGCTCGCTCTACGTATGATCCGCACCTAAAGAATGGAAACGTGCAGAGGTCAAACCAACATTCTGAAAAGAAAGTAGGACTTATTCATATATATTTTGAGGAGGTGTGGCCCCACTGCTCGTATACATTTGAGAAACGTGGTTGCTGTTAAAATTCATTTTTTATACAAACAGATTCGGTCGACTAAGCATTCACAGCTTCATGTTAGGCTAAATATGAACTCAATATTCTCAAGTGATCAAACCATGAATCATGCTATCATATCGCAATACAAATTACGTTGTCACTCTATAAAAACTGTGCTAGCTAGTGCACTCGTTCATGGTTAGTAGCTGTTATTTTATGTTTCACCTAATATGAAGCCGTGAATACTTTTATCAACCTGATCAAGGTCAATCGACTGAAACTTGATGTGTAAATAAAAAAATACACTCCTGGAAATGGAAAAAAGAACACATTGACACCGGTGTGTCAGACCCACCATACTTGCTCCGGACACTGCGAGAGGGCTGTACAAGCAATGATCACACGCACGGCACAGCGGACACACCAGGAACCGCGGTGTTGGCCGTCGAATGACGCTAGCTGTGCAGCATTGTGCACCGCCGCCGTCAGTGTCAGCCTGTTTGCCGTGGCATACGGAGCTCCATCGCAGTCTTTAACACTGGTAGCATGCCGCGACAGCGTGGACGTGAACCGTATGTGCAATTGACGGACTTTGAGCGAGGGCGTATAGTGGGCATGCGGGAGGCCGGGTGGACGTACCGCCGAATTGCTCAACACGTGGGGCGTGAGGTCTCCACAGTACATCGATGTTGTCGCCAGTGGTCGGCGGAAGGTGCACGTGCCCGTCGACCTGGGACCGGACCGCAGCGACGCACGGATGCACGCCAAGACCGTAGGATCCTACGCAGTGCCTTGGGGACCGCACCGCCACTTCCCAGCAAATTAGGGACACTGTTGCTCCTAGGGGTATCGGCGAGGACCATTCGCAACCGTCTCCATGAAGCTGGGCTACGGTCCCGCACACCGTTAGGCCGTCTTCCGCTCACGCCCCAACATCGTGCAGCCCGCCTCCAGTGGTGTCGCGACAGGCGTGAATGGAGGGACGAATGGAGACGTGTCGTCTTCAGCAATGAGAGTCGCTTCTGCCTTGGTGCCAATGATGGTCGTATGCGTGTTTGGCGCCGTGCAGGTGAGCGCCACAATCAGGACTGCATACGACAGAGGCACACAGGGCCAACACCCGGCATCATGGTGTGGGGAGCGATCTGCTACACTGGCCGTACACCACTGGTGATCGTCGAGGGGACACTGAATAGTGCACGGTTCATCCAAACCGTCATCGAACCCATCGTTCTACCATTCCTAGACCGGCAAGGGAACTTTCTGTTCCAACAGGACAATGCACGTCCGCATGTATCCCGTGCCACCCAACGTGCTCTAGAAGGTGTAAGTCAACTACCCTGGCCAGCAAGATCTCCGGATCTGTCCCCCATTGAGCATGTTTGGGACTGGATGAAGCGTCGTCTCACGCGGTCTGCACGTCCAGCACGAACGCTGGTCCAACTGAGGCGCCAGGTGGAAATGGCATGGCAAGCCGTTCCACAGGACTACATCCAGCATGTCTACGATCGTCTCCATGGGAGAATAGCAGCCTGCATTGCTGCGAAAGGTGGATATACACTGTACTAGTGCCGACATTGTGCATGCTCTGTTGCCTGTGTCTATGTGCCTGTGGTTCTGTCAGTGTGATCATGTGATGTATCTGACCCCAGGAATGTGTCAATAAAGTTTCCCCTTCCTGGGACAATGAATTCACGGTGTTCTTATTTCAATTTCCAGGAGTGTATTATCAACAGCTGAAGGCGATAATATGACATATTCCAAATAGGTTTTCGATTAATTACGCAGCCGTGTCACTGATGTCGACTTGCAGTAGGATTCTGGAATATATACTGTGCTGGAACATAATGAATTACCCCTAGGAAAGTGGTCTGTTGACACACAATAGCATGGATTCAGAAAATGTCGTTCCTGTGAAACGCAACTACCTCTTCACTCTTACGGAGTAATGAGTGCTATCGATAGGGAATCTCATAATGATTCCATACTTCCAGATTTTCAAAAGCCTCTAGTCAAAAGGCTTATAACCAAATTGCGTGCCTTTAGTGTTCCGTCTCAGTTTTGCGACTGGATTCGTGATTTCCTGTCAGAAAGGTCACAGTACGTAATAATAGAAGGGAAGGTGTCGAATACAAAGAAAATGGTATGTGGCGTTCCCCAAGGAAGTTTTATAGGCCGTCTGCTGTTTCTAATCTATATAGATGGCTTAGGAGACAATCTGAGCAGCCATCTTAGTTTGTTTGCAGTTGAGGCTGTGATTTACCGTCTTTTAAAGTCGTCAGAAGATCAAAATCATTTCCAAAATGATAAGATATCACTATGGTGCGGCCGGCCAGGGTGGCCGAGCGGTTCTAGGCGCTACAGTCTGGAACCGCGCGACCACTACGGTCGCAGGTTCGAATCCTGCCTCGGGCATGGATGTGTGTGATGTCCTTAGGTTAGTTAGGTTTAAGTAGTTCTAAGTTATAGGGGACTGATGACCTCAGATGTTAAGTCCCATAGTGCTCAGAGCCATTTGAACTATGGTGCGAAAAGTGATAATTGGCCCTAAATAATTAAAAATGTGAGGACATCCACACGACTACTAACAGGAATCTGTTAAATTTCTTCTTTTGTATGTCCACCTTTGTGATTGGAGGTTTGAGGGAATTCGGCCGTTCACTTATGTATTAAAATGGAACACCTACAGCCGTCCTTCCGATGGAATTTATTATATGGCTACCAGTTTCGGTGTTAAATTATGGTTACACGGTACACCACACTAATCTAAAGGTTGTCAACTCAACTACATACCTAGGAATTACAATTAGAACAACTTAAATTGTAACGATCAAACAGATAACGTTGTGGGGAAGGTGTACGAACTACTACGTTTAGTGGCAGAACACTTAGAAGGTGCAAGAATTCTACTAAGAGACTGCCTACACTACACTTGTTAAATCTCTGCTAGAATTTTTTGTGCGGTGTGGAATCCTTAGTAATGATGAAGACTAGGCTGAAGTTCAAGGGACTAGTCCAAAGCGATTGGTGAACGGAGAAGTGGGATACGGAAGCACCAGCCGGCCGCTGTGGCCGAGCGGTTCTAGACGCTTCAGTCCGGAACGAGCGACTGCTACGGTCTCAGGTTCGAATCCTGCATCGGGCATGGATGTGTGTGATGTCCTTAGGTTAGTTAGGTTTAAGTAGTTCTAAGTTCTAGGGGACTGATGACCTCAGATGTTAAGTCCCATAGTGCCATTTGAACGGAAGTACTAACTAATGACGAGATATGCTTGAAGTTCTCTGAAGCTGTAGAACGAAGAAGAGACAATTAGAGTGTAAGACCTATCATGAAGTATTCGGATTAAAAGCGATATAAGACAAGAATGTAGTTTTTCGCCCCTACTGATCACTCCAGAAGCAATGACGGAAATAAAAGATAGGTTCAAGCGTGGAACTAAAATTTAAGATGAGCAACGATAAGATTCGCTATCCTCGGTGAAAGTGAAGAAGAATTACAAGCTGTGTTGAATGGAACGAAACGTCTAACGATAACAGGATATGGAGTGAGAGTAAATCGAAGAAAGACGAAAGTAATGAGAAGTAGCAGAAACGTGAACAGCGAGAAACTTAATCAGAATTCGTGATCACGAAGTGGAAGTTAAGGAATTCTGCTACCTATGCAGCAAAATAACCCATGACGGACGGGGCAAGATATACAGGAAAAGCAGACTAGCACAAGCTAAAAGGTTATTCCAGGACTAGTCCAAATAGTATCAAATAGATCAAATATAGGTCTTAAAATGAAGAAGAAATTTCTGAGAAAGGACGTTTGGGGCACTACACTGTACGGTAGTGAATCATGACTGTGGGAAAGCCTGCACAGAAGACACTGGAAGCATTTGAAATATGGTGCTACAAAAGAATGTTGAAAACTAGATGGGATGACGTAAGGAATGAGAAAGGTCTCCGCAGAATCGGTGAGGAAAGGAACATAAGGAAAACACTGACAAGGAGTAGGGACAGGATGATAGGAGATGTGTTAAGACAACAAGGAACAGACTCCATGGTACTAGAGGAAGATGTGGAGGAAGACAGCGATTATAATACATCAAGGAAAAGATTGAGAACGTTGGTTACAAATGCTACTATGAGATGATGAGATTGAGATCGGTGAGACGGGCCCCACAAACCGGTCACAAGACTGATGACTCAAAAAAAAAAAAAAAAAAAAAAAAAAAAAAAAAAAAAAAAAAAAAAAAGGATTCTTACAACATAGGATTGATAGAGGACATGGCAAAAGTCCAAAAAAACGCAGCTCGTTTCGTATTCTCGCGAAATAAGGGAAAGAGTGTCAGGGGTGTGGTCGGCGACTTGGGATGGAAATGGTTGAAAAGAAAGACGTTTCTTGTAGCAGCGAGATATTTTCACAAAATTTCTATCACTAAATTTCTTCTCCGCATGCAAAAATATTTAAATATCGGCAACCAACGTAGAAAAAAATGACCACTGTAATTATACAAGAGAAATCACAGACTTTACGGAGAATTTTAAATGCTCATTTTTCTCAAACGCTGTTAGAGAGTGGAAGGGCAGAATAATGGTCTGAAGGGAGTTCGAAGAATCCTTTACCAGGCATTTAAGTGGGATTTTCAAAGTAACCGTGTACATGTAGATGTAGAATTTGATGAAACAGTAGCAAGATATCAGCGTCGCAAACTACCGCGCCTCCTTTAGCAGAGGAGGTTCCACGAAGTGCAGACCTCTTGAACTAAGTGTAAGCGCTTTGAAATCAAAATTTAAGCTCATATTTTACGCTATTTCCAGACATATAAATTAGTTTATATCTTCAGATGCTTCAGCGAAGCTGTAACTACCTTACTGAATCATTATTTTCAGTATCTACACTACTGGCCATTAAAATTGCTACGCCACGAATATGACGTGCTACAGACGCGAAATTTAACCGACAGGAAGTAGATGCTGTGATATGCAAATGATTAGCTTTTCAGAACATCCACACACCGGTGGCGACACCTACAACGTGCTGACATGAGAAAAGTTTCCAAACGATTTCTCATACACAAACATCAGTTGACCTGCGTTGCCTGGTGAAACGTTCTTGTGATGCCTCGTGCATGGAGGAGAAATGCGTACCATCACGTTTCCGACTTTGATAAAGGTCGGATTGTAGCCTATCGCGATTCCGGTTTATCGTATCGCGACATTGCTGCTCGCGTTGGTCGAGATCCAATGACTGTTAGCAGAATATGGAATCGGTGGGTTCAGGAGGGTAATACGGAACGCCGTGCTGGATCCCCATGCCCTCGTATCGCTAGCAGTCGAGATGACAGGCATCTTATCCGCATGGCTGTAACGGATCGTGCAGCCACGTCTCGATCACTGAGCCAACAGATGGGGAAGTCTGCAAGACAACAACCATCTGCACGAACAGTTCGACGACGTTTGCAGCAGCATGAACTATCACCTCGGAGACCATGGCTGCGGTTACCCTTGTCGCTGCCTGCGATGGTGTACTCAACGACGAACCTGGGTACACGAATGGCAAAACGTCATTTTTTCGGATGAATCCAGGTTCTGTTTACAGCATCATGATGGTCGCAACCGTGTTTGGCGACATCGCGGTGAACGCACATTGGAAGCGTGTATTTGTCAACGCCATACTGACGTATCACCCGGCGTGATGGTATGGGGTGGCATTGGTTACACGTCTCGGTCACCTCTTGTTCGCAATGACGGCACTTTGAACAGTGGACGTTACGTTTCAGATGTGTTACGATCCGTGGCTCTACCCTTCATTCGATCCCTGCGAAACCCTACATTTCAGCAGGATAATGGACAACCGCATGTTGCAGGTCCTGTAAGGGCCTTTCTGGATACAGAAAATGTTCTACTGTTTTCCTGGCCTGCTCATTCTCCAGATCTCTCACGAATTGAAAACGTGTGGTCAATGGTGGCCGAGCAACTAGCTCGTCACAATTCGCCAGTCATTACTCTTGATGAACTGTGGTATCGTGTTGAAGCTGCATGGACAGCTGTACCTGTACACGCCATCCAAGCTCTGTTTGACTCAATGCCTAGGCGTATCAAGGCCGTTATTACGGCCAGAGGTGGTTGTTGTGGGTACTGATTTCTCAGGATCTATGCACCCAAACTGCGTGAAAATGTAATCACATGTCAGTTCTAGTATAACATATTTGTCCAGTGAATACCCGTTTATCATTTGCATTTCTTCTTGGTGTAGTAATTTTAATGGCCAGTAGTGTAGGTGTTTTTTCTGCAATAGACAGTAAAGGAAATGAATGATCAATTGAAGAAACTGGACAGCTTTCTTAAAAGAGATTATGAGATGGATACCGCCTAAAGTAAAACCCCGGCAATTGGATATAATCGAAATCAAGCAGTGCTGAGAGAATTGGATTCGAAAATTAGACTCTAAAAGAAAAATGTGGTTCAAATGGCTCTGAGCGCTATCGGACTCAACATCTTAGGTGACCAGTCCCCTATAACGTAGAATTACTTAAACCTAACTAACCTAAGGACATCACACACATCCACGCCCGAGGCAGGATTCGAACCTGCGACCGTAGCAGTCCCGCGGTTCCGGACTGCAGCGCCTAGAACCGCACGGCCACCGCGGCCGGCAGACTCTAAAAGATCTAGACGAGTTTTGCTGTTTGGACAAGTAACATAACTAACGGTGACTGATATACAGGGTGTTCGAAAATTCCCACTACAAACTACTAGGGTTTGTAGACCGGAGTGAGTACATAATATTTTGAATAGCAACCCAGTACAATTATTAGGTAAGAAGTCGAAAGGAAACACAACGAAACATCCATTTATCACTTAGGCATATTTGTTTGTAATAACGCATTAAAATTACGTGTTTACATTATTCCAAAACAAAAAAGACCAAAGCACACTGTACAAAGAGAACAGTGCTGATGCATTACAACAGTGGCTCAATTTGGTGGTCACCGCCATTGTTACAATCCATCCCACCTGGTGTCTCTTTAATGCCTAGTGCAGTGGCCAGAACTTGTGCAAGCATATCTTCCTTTGTCTGTACAAGAGTGTCGTAAATTGAATGTTGTATACATACATCAGGCTGCAGTGTGTCTACACTACTGAATACCAGCAAGAGCAACACCGTGACTTCTCTCTTTCCCTTAGCAGACGTGGCCGAGTTACATATCTGAATTTAAGCCGTCGTACATTTCCGGACACGAGTTCCTATTCAAAATATTACATAGTCAGTCACCTCTACAAGTAGTAGAAGCTAGCAACGGCTATTCCCGAACGCCATGTAGAGAGGACATAAAATGGAGATTAGTAGTAGCAAGGAACGCATTTCTGTAAAAGAGATAGAATGTAAACTGAATTACGAGTAAGTGTTTTCTAAAGGTACTTCTATGGAGTGGCCGAGCGGTTCTAGGCGCTACAGTTTGGAAACACGCGACGGCTACGGTCGCAGGTTCGAATCCTTCCTCGGGCATGGATGTGTGCGATGTCCTTAGGTTAGTTAGGTTTACGTAGTTCTAAGTTCTAGGGGCCTGATTACTTCAGAAGTTAAGCCCCATAGTGCTCAGAGCCATTTGCGCCATTTTTCTATGGAGTGTAGGCTTCTACGAAAGTGGAACGTGGGCGGTAAACAATTCAGACAAGTCTCAAAAACGTAGTGTTACAGATTAAGATTCTGTGGGTCTATCGAATAACAAATGAGATACTGAATCTAACTGGGGAGAAAAAGAAATCATGGCACAACTTGACTAAAAGAAGGGTTCGGCTGATATACTCACCTCGAGGCATCAAGGAATAATCGATTTGGCAGTGTGAGGAGGGAGTACGTGAGGAAGCCACGTACCCTCTCCAGATCCTGAAGTCAGGGGCAGAGGCGCAGCCCGCAGCGCCAGTTTTAATATCGTGGCCGCCTGGTCAGGAGCGCCAGAGAGCTGGCACACTGGACGGCGGGGCGCCACGTGCCGGACAGACAGTGCTGCCAACCCTGCCGGCGCGCCGCGCTATGAATAATGAGTCGCCGTCACGGCCAACATTTTTAATTTATCACCCGGTGTCAGGCGCCGCCGAGCGCAGTTGCCGGCCGTTCCCTGGACAAGAACCGTCCCTCGCTCCACTGGCCCTACACACGTGGCGAAATTGTGCGGTTCGCCGCCGGCAGTTCCTCACTAAAACTGTACAGCGTGTTCCAAACCACCCCCACCATCACAGTTATACAGATGCCACAAGATCCACGGCTGGCGTGCCACAGGGGAGTGTTACGGGACCATTGCTTTTCACAATATACAGGGTGAATCACCTAACGTTACCGCTGGATATATTTCGTAAACCACGTCAAATACTGACGAACCGATTCCACAGACCGAACGTGAGGAGAGGGTCTAGGGTAATTTAATACAAACCATAAAAAAATGCACGGAAGTATGTTTTTTAACTCAAACGTAGGTTTTTTTTAAATCGAACCACGTTAGTTTTGTTAGCACATCTGAACATATAAACAAATACGTAATCAGTGCCGTTTGTTGCATTGTAAAATGTTAATTACATCCGGAGATATTGTAACCTAAAGTTGACGTTTGAAACCTCCGACGTTCAGTTGCGTGGAGGACGTGGAGGACGCATAAATTGGCCAGCCCGTTCTCCTGATCTTACACCTCTGGACTTCTTTCTGTGGGGTATGTTAAAGGAGAATGTGTACCATGATGTTCCTACAACCCCAGGGGATATGAAACAACGTATTGTGGCAGCCTGCGGCGACATTACACCAGATGTACTGCGGCGTGTACGACATTCATTACGCCAGAGATTGCAATTGTGTGCAGCAAATGATGGCCACCGCATTGAACATCTATTGGCCTGATATGTCGGGACACACTCTATTCCACTTCGTAATTGAAAACGGAAACCACGTGTGTACGTGTACCTCACCCCTCATGGTAATGTACATGTGCGTCGGTGAAAAAGACCAATAAAAAGGTGTTAGCATTTGGACGTAATGTGCTGTTCCAGTCTCTTCTGTACCTAAGGTCCATCACCGTTCCCTTTGGATCCCTACGTAATTCGGTGCTCTCCGATACACACGATCGAGCAGCGGAGGAGTGGTACTCAAGCGTCAACTTTAGGTTACAATATCTCCGGATGTAATTAACATTTTACAATGAAACAAACGGCACTGATTACGTATTTGTTTATATGTTCAGATGTGCTAACAAAACTAACGGGGTTCCATTTAAGAAAACGTAGGTTTGTGTTAAAAAACATAATTCCGTGCATTTTTTTATGGTTTGTATTAACCAATTACACTAGCCCCTCTCCTAACATTCGGTCTGTGTAATCGATTCGTCAGTATTTGATGTGGTTTACGAAATATATCCAGCGGTAATGTTAGGTGACTCACCCTGTATATACACTCCTGGAAATTGAAATAAGAACACCGTGAATTCATTGTCCCAGTAAGGGGAAACTTTATTGACACATTCCTGGGGTCAGATACATCACATGATCACACTGACAGAACCACAGGCACATAGACACAGGCAACAGAGCATGCACAATGTCGGCACTAGTACAGTGTATATCCACCTTTCGCAGCAATGCAGGCTGCTGGGACGATCGTAGAGATGCTGGATGTAGTCCTGTGGAACGGCTTGCCATGCCATTTCCACCTAGCGCCTCAGTTGGACCAGCGTTCGTGCTGGACGTGCAGACCGCGTGAGACGACGCTTCATCCAGTCCCAAACATGCTCAATGGGGGACAGATCCGGAGATCTTGCTGACCAGGGTAGTTGACTTACACCTTCTAGAGCACGTTGGGTGGCACGGGATACATGCGGACGTGCATTGTCCTGTTGGAACAGCAAGTTCCCTTGCCGGTCTAGGAATGGTAGAACGATGGGTTCGATGACGGTTTGGATGTACCGTGCACTATTCAGTGTCCCCTCGACAATCACCGGTGGTGTACGGCCAGTGTAGGAGATCGCTCCCCACACCATGATGCCGGGTGTTGACCCTGTGTGCCTCGGTCGTATGCAGTCCTGATTGTGGCGCTCACCTGCACGGCGCCAAACACGCATACGACCATCATTGGCACCAAGGCAGAAGCGACTCTCATCGCTGAAGACGACACGTCTCCATTCGTCCCTCCATTCACGCCTGTCGCGACACCACTGGAGGCGGGCTGCACGATGTTGGGGCGTGAGCGGAAGACGGCCTAACGGTGTGCGGGACCGTAGCCCAGCTTCATGGAGACGATTGCGAATGGTCCTCGCCGATACCCCAGGAGCAACAGTGTCCCTAATTTGCTGGGAAGTGGCGGTGCGGTCCCCTACGGCACTGCATAGGATCCTACGGTCTTGGCGTGCATCCGTGCGTCGCTGCGGTCCGGTCCCAGGTCGACGGGCACGTGCACCTTCCGCCGACCACTGGCGACAACATCGATGTACTGTGGAGACCTCACGCCCCACGTGTTGAGCAATTCGGCGGTACGTCCACCCGGCCTCCCGCATGCCCACTATACGCCCTCGCTCAAAGTCCGTCAACTGCACATACGGTTCACGTTCACGCTGTCGCGGCATGCTACCAGTGTTAAAGACTGCGATGGAGCTCCGTATGCCACGGCAAACTGGCTGACACTGACGGCGGCGGTGCACAAATGCTGCGCAGCTAGCGCCATTCGACGGCCAACACCGCGGTTCCTGGTGTGTCCGCTGTGTCGTGCGTGTGATCATTGCTTGTACAGCCCTCTCGCAGTGTCCGGAGCAAGTATGGCGGGTCTGACACACCGGTGTCAATGTGTTCTTTTTTCCATTTCCAGGAGTGTATATGACCTAGTAGATCGTGTCGGAAGTTCCATGCGGCTTTTCGCGGGTGATGCTGTAGTATACAGAGAAGTTGCAGCATTAGAAAATTGCAGCGAAATGCAATAAAATCTGCAGCGGATAGGCACTTGGTGCACGGATTGGCAACTGACCCTTAACATAGACAAATATAATGTATTGCGAGTACATAGAAAGAAGGATCCTTTATTGTATGATTATATGATGGCGGAACAAACACTGGTAGCAGTTACTTCTGTAAAATATCTGGGAGTATGCGCACGGAACGATTTGAAGTGGAATGATAATATAAAATTTATTGTTGGTAAGGCGGGTGCCAGGTTGAGATTCATTGGGAGAGTCCTTCGAAAATGTAGTCCCTCAACAAAGGAGGTGGCTTACAAAACACTCGTTCGACCTATACTTGAGTATTGCTCATCAGTGTGGGATCCGTACCAGGTCGGGTTGACAGAGGAGATAGAGAAGATATAAAGAAGAACATCGCGTTTCGTCATAGGGTTATTTAGTAAGCGTGATAGCGTTATGGAGATGTTTAGCAAACTCAAGAGGCAGACTCTGCAAGAGAGACGCTCCGCATTACAGTGTATTTTGCTGTCCAGGTTTCGAGAGGGTGCGTTTCTGGATGAGGTATCGAATATATTGCTTCCCCCTACCTATACCTCCCGAGGAGATCACGAATGTAAAATTAGAGAGATTCGAGTGCCCACGGACGCTTTCCGGCAGTCGTTCTTCCCGCGAACCATACGCGACTGGAACAGGAAATGGAGGTAATGACAGTGGTACGTAAAGTGCCCATCGCCACACACCGTTGGGTGGCTTGCGGAGTATAAATGTAGATGTAGATGTAGAACCTGCTGGTGTAGTGTACGCGCAGCGAGCTCACTCTCACGACTGGAAGGCGAGCCTGATACAGATAATAACAGTGCGGTAGATCGACAGCAGAGGCGCACCGGCCAGACGGGGTGTAGTATTTTAGGCGGTTTTCTATGCTCGTTTAGGCAAATTCCAGACTGGTCCCCACTTTCCGGCGCATAAAATACCGTACACAAACATTTACAACACGTTTTCGATGGCGCTGAGCCACAACCGAGGAGCATATTTTGAAAGATTAAACCACCATTTGACGGTATATTACTGTATTTATCTTCTATACTATCTAGATTTCGACTTTTACGACAATATCGAGTACAATGCTAAAAGTTCTTAACCAAAGGAGATAGAACTGCTGGACTGACGATATGACGTGTTAACGGCCTAATAACTCGATAATAGCATAAAAGCCAAAATGTAGATAGTACACAAGATAAATAAGTAATATACACTCAACTGGCAGTGTGTTCTTTCAAAAAATAACTAAATAAAAAATAAAACCGCGATCACACACACAGAACCAAGTCTTAAAATGGTATTGCAGTCTAGTGATACTAATTTTCCAATATATATTGCATTGTTCTAGTTAAGAAGATTGCACAGTCGTTCTTATTAACGTTCAAAAACCCCCGAAGCGACCTAGATGAATCTGAGGCAAATTATACGAAACGCGTGGGGTCGCAAGTGTCAGGAAATACGCCAAAAATGGATGAGACATGTTGAACATGTGATGTCAACAGATGACGTATCTCGCCGTACATGCATCGGTTGGGTTTGGGCATGAAGGGATGATTGAGCTATGCAATACTTGCATTCGAGCAAACGGTGAAAATTCCGAAAACCTTTTGTAGTTGTAACCACTTGCAATTGTTGAAATTACAGAATTATTATCTTCGCTTTAACGAAGTAAAAGTAGTTCTTATCTTGTGTTTCTTTCCTTTGTCCCTTTTTTAACGGTACTTTGTAATAAACCAGCGGATACGGAGAGACGGGTAAATGAAATAATAAATGTTATCTCAGTGTGAACACATAGCGGTAACTAACACAGTGTAAAAACTACTGTCTGCCAGACCCAAGACACAAACCCAGAACCACACCTGAGCAACATTTGACTTAGGTTGAGAGCGTCAGGAGCGACAACCGATAGGCTCAACCGCTGCACGTACTACGAGGTACGTCATGTAGTGACGTTACATGTTCAAAACTTGTCATCTGCTTTTGGGGCATTTCCCGATATTTACGACCCCAAGTGTTTTACATTAAATCAATTGTCTCTGCGCCATCAACGTCACTTCGTGGGTTTTCAAGTGTTAATAAGAATCACCCTGCGCAGTTGTTACTTAAATTTGAATATAGAATCAGTGTCCGAGGTTGGCTTCCATTTCAGTACCTTTATAAAACTACGAATGGTCCGGATTGTTTTCTCTGATAACACTGAAGATTAATGCGGTATTCTTGGTATTAACACTTTTTATATAGTTCTCATCAGAAATATTTTAAGATAGCTCAGATACATTCTCATATGTACTTTGTCGTAATGTTCAAAAAAGGCTAATTGTGCAGCATTTCATCATTCTAAGATATTACAAAGGTAGGCTGCCCTGAAGTGACAGAATGAATACAACTTGGGTTGGGTTGGGTTGTTTGGGGAAGGAGACCAAACAGCGAGGTCATCGGTCTCATCGGATAAGGGAAGGACGGGAAAGGTAGTCGGCCGTGCCCTTTCAAAGGAACCATCGTAGCATTTGCGTGGAACGATTTAGGGAAATCACGGAAAACGTAGGATGGTAGGACGCTGGATTGAACCGTCGTCCTCCCGAATGCGAGTCCAGTGTGCTAACCACTGCGCCACCCCGCTCGGTTGGATACAACTCCCTTAACAGAAGTGACCTCTTTGGTGCGAATTTCACAGCATATATTAACACAATTCCGTGTAAAAATATCTCGAATGTTCTCTTACTCAAATTAACTAATAGCGTTATTTCCGCTTTTAATATTAACGTCAGATTTAAACCAAATTTATTCTTTATGAACTAAAAGCTTTTAGAAACGTAATAGAAGCAAAACATGTTTATATAGATACGGAAATAAATTAAATAATTTTCCAATAGATCACAAGCTTAACATAAATTAATGTGGCACTCGTTAGGAGAAACAAGGTAGTGTTTTGACTCTTATCATGAATTTTATAGGATATCTAATTTTCGTAGCACAAGACAGAAACATGTAAAATAATTATTACGTAAAAGCACCGACTTCGAACGACACAGAACTTTATCCAAGTAGTGTAATTATAGAAAACCATCATCTGATACTTCATATCCGAAAAGTGGCATAAACATTACTGAAAAGAAATTGGTATCGCAAGTTTCCGTGAGCTCGAGAAGTTACAACAAGATTTCCCTCCCTGACGACTACGGTGACAGGAATCGCATCAGGATACAGAGTTAATTAAAATAAATTTGACAAAATGTGACAACAGCGGAGCCCGTTACTGAAAATGGTGTAAGAAAAGAAGAAGAGGATTCTGAAATTAGCATTGTAGGATGAGGAACTAGTAATCGGAAATACTAAATATATTGTGCGTGTAGGGAACGTAGTTGTAAACTGTCATGTTTCTGCTTCGAAGTTGATCGTAATCTTCTTAAAAGGGGTACGCAATCGTGGCGCCATCGTTCGAGGTTGGCTTCCATTTCAGTATCTTGCTAAACTTTTTTTTATATGAAGCTTATGTAATATTCCACCTTCGTCGGTTTTTCTTTCTTCCCTTTTTTTTTTTTTTTTTTTACGCACATACTTCAGTCAGTGAAGAACTTGCGCCCCCCGTAGTTTTCACACCGTAGGTGCAACAATCTTGTAAAGTAGTAAATGCGACAAGGAGCTAAACCAGTACATACAAGAGTTGACTACTATATGACGTACCAGCCTCAGTACCCATCGTCCTTAATTCACACTTGTGCGTTGGCTCCCGACGCGGCGGTACTCCGTTTCGAATCCTGGTGGTAGAAAATTATCACGGTCTGTATTCGGCCGGCAAGGGGTAAAGCTACTGATTCCCACATTTTGCGCTAATGACACAGGTTGAATTCCTAACCTTTCCGTAACCTTTCCGCTGTGTCTCACGAAGTGAGGGCATGCGACAGTGCTTTTGGTAACCCGTCCGTGGGGTGATGACGTAAAGCTCGGTAGCTCCCAAGGTGCTATTCGAGAGGACTGGGCTATGTGCCGACATTGGTTTTCGCCCTCTCCTTCTCCTTCGTCTGTAACAACAGAATCTCTACACTGCATTGTACAAGCACCCATCACAGTCATGCAGTAGCAACAGATACAAACTTACCAATTCATAACAGGTCGTAGGAAGGCAACTGCAAATCGCCTCCACAAGCACCTTGCCACGAGCGGCGATGCTGGCTTCCTATACCTGCTACCAGCCGCGCGGGGTAGCATTGCGGTCTAAGGCGTCTTGTCAAGGTCCGCGCGGCTCAATTCGTCGGAGGTTCGAGTCCTCTCTCTGGCATGGGTGTGTGTGTTGTCAGTGTGTGTCGTCCTTAGCGTAAGTTAGTTTGAGTTACATTAAGTAGTGTGTAAGCTTAGGGATTGATCACCTCAGCAGTTTGGTCCCATAAGACCTTACCACCAATTTCCAATTTTATCTGCTCCCACACACTCATTACCTGATTGAAGGACCACTTCAACTTTTTGAGTATGTAGCATAACGTGATCAACATAATCTGATACTGTGGCTGAAACAACAGTTCTTTCTACAACATGACTCCATCTGTAAAACAGAATGATTCTATGAAAAACAACTCTTGCTGCTAAATCCTACCTACATGCTTCCTCTCATGGATGTCGCTTTCTGGTTATATGACTGCAAGTGAAAAAAATTGCTAAAATGAGCAGTGAATTCTTTTGGTTAGGTAGAGAGGAACTTTATTCCCACATCAAAACTGCTGCTGAAACGTGATTTTTTTTTCTTTTGCCACTGTGGAAGTTAAACAATTAGCCACACCTTAATGTCCAAATGTTTCACATAAAAAGTACATGGAATAAACTGCGTACGTACCCAGAACGTGGAGGTGCCAGGAACATCAAAATAATTATGGTAGAGAAATTCCGACATCAACTGCAATCGTGCGTTGAAATAAATCCAGTAATGATACGAAGAGGTCGAATAAATGAGCCAACCAGTTGCAAATCAAGTTGACCTGGGTCTTGATATTTATAAAAATATCTTCTTCAGTAGGAATGGGTCCCCAAAAATGTTTATACACGATTACAAAATATTTCTACAAATACATCAAAATATTAGTTCAAATGGTTCAAGTGACTTTAAACACTATGGGACTCAACATCTGTGGTCATCAGTCCCGTAGACTAGCCTAAGGACATCACACACATCCATTCCTTGCGACCGTAGCAGCAGTGCGCATCCGGACTGAAGCGCTTAGAGCCGCTCGACCAGAGCGGCCGGCCAAAATATTAGCAATAGAAAAATGTTTGTGTGGTTAGCGTACCACTTGTTACATCACATGGTGGTAAATTATAATAGCTGAAGCCGAACGGTTCTTGTGATGTATAAAATTGATATAAAAACCAGAAACATTACATGCCTTAGCTTAAGACAGCAGCCACTCAGCGAATGTCAGAATAAATCCACAAATGTATCCGCCCACTGGTAAAGGCACTTGTCTACATAAAATTGTAACAGGAGGCCAAAGAATAAAATATTTACATAATACGTATGTTATGCAAATATTTTATTCTTTGGACTCCTGTTATAATTTTTTCATGGACAAGAGGCCTTCTTTCCAATAAAGTTAATGCATGTATTTAGACCAGAAGGGGGGCGACGTCATGTTGATAAGTGGGCTTATAGTGCCAAGTGCTTTGCATTTCTGATAGATTTTGTAATTACTGCAGTAGCATGAAATACCATTTCGGCACGTAAAGCTGCGTGTCGTTTCCTTTCCTCTTGTGGATGCTTCACATTTTTTCATCAGGCAGTGGGGTTTGAAACAAGCACTTCGTTTCATTATTTAGCAACTGGCTAATTTGGAAAATCATAAATCCTAGCTTTGCATTGCTCTTATACGAACTACTCGATTCTGCAGTTATTTTGTTTTTCTAAAGATATTAAAAAAATGGCTCTGATCACTATGGGACTTAAACTTCTGAGGTCATCAGTCCCTTAGAACTTAGAACTACTACACCACACACATCCATGCCCGAGGCAGGATTCGAACCTGCGACCGTAGCGGTCGCGCGGTTCCAGACTGTAACGCCTATAGATATTCATCGTGAAGTATGTTCTAGAGTTCTCCGCGTTGTGGCAAGTGCAAATTTACTTCAGGAGGAGGTCGAGCAGTTACTACTACTAGCGCAAAGTATTAGTTGATTTTGCTATAACTCTTTAATATAAAATACTTAGATGCATTCCAGATCCACTTCGACGACAATATACGTTTATTACTGTCGCAGAGTGCAGGAAACGATTTGTAATGGCATAGTACCGGAGGACAGACAATGTTCATTTTGTTCATTTACCTTTGCACTTTGCTACACAGTTCAGACTAATAATACAATCTCTTCCGGATCAGAGATATGTTGGTGCTGCTGTCTTAATTAACGATCACATTATGGGGCAAGCGAGCTGTACTCCGACGGATGTAGTCCTCCAGCGTATGGAACTTCCTGGAGGGCTCTTCGCCAACGTCTCTCATTCGTGGCTGCGTTCGGCAGCGACTGTCTTTAGCTTGTGATGCCGTTGTGAGGTACCAATTGTAACCTAAGACGCTACTCTTCCAATGACACCACACCGTGACCTCGATAACTTCAATGAAAAATGTCATACAGGTGTTTAGTCTAACTTCTGTGTAGAAACTCGCTGAAGAGTCTGTTGTTGCGTTTTTTATACCAAAATTAGCTGAGGAGTGTTTTCCAGTGAGTCCGAGGAATCTATTGCAATGAGTTTCAGATAAACTGAGGAGTCTAGTATAGTGATTTGGATGAGAAATTTCATCAGGGAATTTATTCTAGAGATTTCGATGAAAAATTCCCCGAGAAGTGCGGTCTAGTGAATTCGATGGGATTCAGTGTAGAAGGATGTGTGACGACAATAGCGGTAGCGGCCGACAGCCTTTCATATGTTTGTTTGCGACGCGCTAATGGTTAATGCATGCAGGGGCTACATGTGCGCGTGGGAGCAGGCGGCCCCCTAGGAGGTGCACTCAGTGTAATTCGTGCTCTGAGCGGAAGGCGGGCCGCTGGCGCTCGTTAATGTTGCACAGCGCCACGCCGCGGAGAGCGACGCGCCGCCACGACTCAGACAAACGGCCGCTTCTCTCACGCGGGGCCTTCCGTGGGCCGTGGCCCGTAGTGGCACAACTCTTCATACTTCACCTTTCTTGCAAAAAGATGAAAAAATATAAAAAATACTGTGCCACGAGCGAGAAGGACACGAAAGGTGAACATACAAAGCTCGGAAAACATTACGTAGCTGCACTCGTATCTGCAGGTCGTAACAAAACGATGCCGACAAACTCTAAAGTAGTGATCTCAGTTATCTCTGAAACAACCGGTTTTCAGGTATATAAGTTTTTTTTCACACGCATTTAACATAAAAATAACCGCTCAAAATGCTTGGTTTCTGAAGTAACCAATTTTCGTTTTTTTTTTTATCCCTGTTGCTGCTATCGCGAGCGGAGAAGCTGCGTTATAGACAGGCCTTGTCTCCTACGAGCGACATAACGGTTTCGGAGACGAGTTTCCCACTGCAGCTTATTTTTCTCCCATGTACCGTAAAATATTGTCGGAGACCTCCTCTGTGGATGGAAACCCGTGACCAAAACCCGTCATCCACCAAGGCAACATAGCATTTCATTCGTAGGACACCAGGCCTTTCTATGTGGTAGCTAGGCCTGCCCGGTTGGCCGCGCGGTCTAACGCACGGCTTTCCGGGCGGGAAGGAGCGCCTGGTCCCCGACACGAATCCGCCCGGCGGATTGTGTCGCGATCCGGTGAGCTGGCCAGTCTGGGGATGGTTTTTAGGCGGTTTTCCATCTGCGTCGGCGAATGCGGGCTGGTTCCCCTTATTCCGCCTCAGTTAATGTCGGCGACTGCTGCACAAGTAAGTTCTCCACCTACGCGAACACCACCATTACTCTATCACGCAAACATAGGGGTTACACTAGTCTGGTGTGAGACGTTCCCTGGGAGGAACCGCACAATAACCCTGGGTTCGGTGTGGGGCGGCGAAGGGATGAAGTGGACTGCGGTAGTCGTCGTGGGGTTGTGGACCGCTGCGGCTGCGGCGGGGACTGACTCTCTCTGTCGTTTCTAGGTCCCCAGTTGACATACAATGCAATACAATACAATGTGGTAGCTAGATCCATCTTCTCCACAAGCTATAGTGGGAATCTGTCACGAGGTCTTAATAACAAACAACATTGCGAGACGTTCCGCCTACAGTCCGTCACCTCACAAAGTCACGTTTGCTCCAGAAGGTGAGGCCCACCAACAGGTGTTCGCACTTACAACTTCGACGCTCAGTAGCGTCATGGAATCACGTTTCCAGACACAGATTGCTATCCTCGATTCGTTCCTAAAGACACCCTCGATGTTTGTTGTAACGTTTCTGGGTCTCATATAACTACCTAATTGTTTATCTCTAAAGACTGAGCGAGGGGCCGCAGTGGTCAGCACACTGGACTCGCATTCGGGAGGCTGACGGTTGAAACCCGCGTCTGGTCATCCTCGTTTAGGTTTTCCGTGATTTCCCTAAATCGCGCCAGGCAAATGCCAGGATGGTTCCTTTGAAAGGGCACGGCCGATTTCCTTCCCCATCCTTCCCTAATCCGAGCTCCTGCTCCGTCTGTAATGACCTCGTTGTCGACGGGACGTCTTTTACTTAAAAAGAGTGTAGAAAATACCAATTGTTCCCCAAAAACTTGGCTTTTGTTGCCAGGACACTGAAATTTGGTAATTTTCTATTTTTGATATTTCTCCGGTGTATTTCTGATGCAATGTAACCTCACATTACTAGTGGTCTAGTGATAGTAGTTTGCTCGGACGACGTAAATCTTGTGAATGATGTAGAGTGCATTCATCCAAGATACGATGGCCCCACTGCAGGGCTTATGGTCTGGAGTGCCAAAAGATACAACTCTCGTTCACCTTTAGTGGTTCTGGATGGGACGCTAACCAGATCTCCGGACGTGTTTCCAATCGAGCACATTCGGGATATAATGGTACGAGAAGTGACCTGTACGACTTGTCAACCAACAACTCTTACAGAACTACATGAACAAGTCGAGCAGGCGTGGCATAACATACCCCAGGACAGTATTCGCCATCTTTACGATCTACGAGGTGCATTCAAGTTCTAAGGCCTCCGATTATTTTTTTCTCCGGACTGGAAAGAGATAGAAACATGCGCATTGTTTTAAAATGAGGCCGCGTTCATTGTCAATACGTCCCAGAGATGGCAGCACCGTACGGCAGATGGAATTTTACCGCCAGCGGCGAGAATGAGGTTTTAAATACTTAAAATGGCGACGTTTTCCTTACTCGAAAGCGTGCAATCATTCGTTCTCTGAATTTGCGTGGTGTGAAACCAATTGAAATTCACCGACAGTTGAAGGAGACATGTAGTGATGGAGTTATGGATGTGTCGAAAGTGCGTTCGTGGGTTCGACAGTTTAATGAAGGCAGAACATCGTGTGACAACAAACCGAAACAACCTCGGGCTCGCACAAGCCGGTCTGACGACATGACAGTTTCATCGATTTCGGGTGAGTAGTTAACTAGAAAAAAAATCGGAGGCCTTAGAACTTGAATGCACCTCGTACTGGATGCCAGTCACCACCTGCGTTACCCTGGAGACTACACCACGTGCTGAAATTGGTGTTTCATCATGGATCGATACCTGGTACCTCAGAATTGATCCGTAAATGTAATCATTTCATACATTGCATATGCACTGTTGCAACAGTAAATTTGAGTGAACTGGAAACCTCTAAAAGGGTGTGCTAATTTTTTTCTGGCAGTGTATTTCTTTACAGTGAACTCGATTACTGTTTATAGTTACCATTCTTATGATGCAAGCTTTTTCTCGCAACCCCTTGATCTTTCTTCTTCGCAAACTAAGCATTTACCACTCGTTTTTGTATAGCCTTTCTTCTTATTTGCTCGTGAGGAAATTGATCCCTAATGAATTCGCCCACTGTTATGCATTAAACCTGTTAAGTTCGAAGTACTGCATGCCCCGACAAGAACAAAACAGTTCTATGCCAGCCATAACACTGACGCTGTTGTTAAACCAAACTCTCTGTTAATCTATTCTCCGAGAGGTGCGAGCCTCGTAACTTGGGACGAGAGCCCTCGTGGAGCTCGGGCGATATTGAGAGCAGCAAGCTCAAGTTTTAAGGGTGTGCTAAGCACGCTGCGGTGGCTCAAATCCCTCACCCCCCTCGCGAAGTACAGGTGTCGGCTTTCATACCACGTTCCACAAACATAGTTCTGTAATATTAAAAAGATAACTAATAATACGTTGGTCGGCAGAGGTGAATGACGTCCATGTTTTCTTCGGAGTGCTTGTCTATATTGTAATGTGCTTAGTTTCATATGTATATAAGTTCTTCATCTGTGAATAAGAGCTTTACATTTATGAACAAAACTTTTCTAATGTATTAAGTACAATGATCTTCAATTAATTGTAAATATTGGTCTTCTATTCTTGATAACTTATCTTAGAACAACACACAATATTACTAAATTATTCTGTCTGAAAATAATTTACTGACGTGCTCATTTTGTTCCTAGACATAAGATACATACGACGTGTATCATATTATACTAAGAGAGGTTGCAATAACCTCTTTTGTACATTGTACGTGTGTAACAAATGAGAATTCGTTGTCTACTGTCCACGATAACATGGATGTATAGTTACATATATTACACACAATACACCATTAAATCACATGCTTCTCTTTCTATAACACTGTTTCTTCCTTGCTCTATCTTCTCCCGTTTCTTTTATTTCTACCACTTCTTTCATCCTGTGTCATCTGTGAGAAGTTTAAAAGAAAAGGAAATAAATACAGATTCCAGATGGTATATCGCCCAGGCACACCACTTTTCCGTTAGATAAGCTCACAGAAATAACGTGTTCAAAGCTATATCTGCTTACTTTTTTGCGAACTTAAAGCAGAAGCCTATTAAATTGTTTGAACTGCAGATTGGATTCGGAGCCCCAGCTGTAAACTGTAGGCTTTATATATTTGTCCTGTTAAATATAACTTCACTGTTTTGGGCTCATGATTATGTTATCGTTTGTCTGAAGATAAGCGAACACAGGAAATCCCCGATATATTCCGATAAAATAACACCCGTAGGTTATCATCCGAAAATACTCCAAAATTACGAGGAGAAATTAAATACGGAAATGTGAAACTATAGCACTACCAATGTGGAGCTTAAGGTATTGATTGGGCATTGATTTAGCCATGTGGTTAACTCACACGCATACATTCATAATATCTCTCTCTCTCTCTCTCTCTCTCTCTCTCTCTCTCTCTCTCTCTCTCACACACACACACACACACACACATACCAGCGCGCGCGCACACAAAGCATTGAGTGTGCGTCGTGTTGAAAGATATGCAACGTATATACCTCCTCGTAAATTTCCTTCTCGTGCTGTCCCTCCACACTTTATCTGTCTCTCTTTCTGTTTGTCACTTTCCTACCCTGTTCATCCTCTTTCTAACTTGACGTCACTGGATTACATTTTCTGAAGTTAAAATTTAACAGGCAGCCCTAAACCACTTCGTTGTAGAGATTTTTAACTCTCTTTTGAATATTCCTCGGAACAAATCCTGTTCCATTAGCATTTACGTCCAACATTAGTCGGAGCTGGGGCTTCAGGTCTCTATATCGCTTTTTAGCCATTACTCGACTTTCTCTCGGTATAATGTTTTCCGGGCTACTAGTTTAATCCCGCGTACATTAGAAAAATTAAAATTCATGTCTCTCCTGTAGGTCGTAAGTTTCGCCTTTATTACAAGAAGTTAGTTAGGAGTGTGGGACTGCTGCTACTAGAGATGTCTTAGTTCTGCTGCTTCTATCGTTTATCCCGAGCTACAAAAATGTCTGTTATTGATATCCTATAAATTTGGGTGTGTCCGCTGCGTCAAGACTAACCAAAGTGAAGAACAGATGACAGAGCGTAAATCAAATGAGCTGGTCGTATGACATTATTGTCCGGGAGACCTGTCTGCAGTTGTTCGGTCGTCTCACGCAAGTTTTTCTATAAGATGCTACTGCTCTGCGACTTGCGTGTCGTTTCGATGAAGGTGAGGCATAATACTGAGAGATTTTAAAAGGCGAGACAATCAAGGTGCATCGGAGAGAGGTGGAGGGGATAGAGGCAGTTACTTTGGTGCGAAATAGCGTTTAGTAATAAAGGAGCGCTGGACCCCACAGCATTGTGCATACGCTGTCAACGTATTTTATCAAAACGGTAGTTCGTACCAGCTAGGATGTCGTGCATTCAACAACCATTTCAACTTTACTCGGAATCTGCTGGTGCCGTCTGCCTGTGCGATTAGAAAGTGGATTGAGAACTTCAAGGAGACGGCGCCAACGACAAAGAAGAAAACTGGGAGACCAACAACTGTGCGCACGCTTGAAAACATGGAACACGTAAGAGCTGCAATTGAGATAAGCCCTCGTAGCTCAGCTCGCCGGCACAGCGCTACGCTTGGGACTTCTAACATAATGGTAAGAAGAATTTCACACAAAGATTTGCACTTTCACCCTACAAAATCTAAATGTTTCAGGCACTTTAAGGAAACATTACTTGAGCCGAAGCCGGTTCTGCTAAGAAATGTGGGACATGATTAATCAAGACGAGGACATTGTAAACCGTTTGTGGATGAGTGATGAAGCTGACTTCGATCTCTCTAGCTAAGTGAACAAGAAGAACTTTGGATTTTGGAGTGACGTTAATCCTAGAGAGCTGCATCAGCAATCAGTGTAGTCCCTAAAAGTTACTGTGTGGTGCGCCATTTCTTCATTAGGGATCATAGAGCCATACTTTTCGAAGATTGCCTTGGCAATGCTGTAACACTGACTTCGCAGAGACGCGCAGGTATGTTGTAAAACTTTTTTACTCCACACCTTACACACTACGAATTGAACGATAAGACGTTTTTCTAACAGGACGGAGCAACCGCCCACATTGCTCGAGTAAGCACGAATATTGCCAATCGTTTGTTTAAAAATCATGTGATCTCCCGAAATGGGGATATTGCATTGTGCTCTCGTTCACCGGACCTCACAACATGTGACTTTTTCTTGTGTCGTTATCTGAAAAGCAAAGTTTACCAAGCTAACCCTCCTCGAAAAATTGAAGCCCCGAAAGAGTGGATCCGACAGGAAGTTGTTCAAATCCCACTGGCAGTACTGCGCAATGTGATGAGTCATTTCAAGGTCCGGCCGGAGAAATGTCTGCGTCCAAACGGACGCCATCTTACCGGAGTTATCTGCAAAACATTACCGATGCTTCACTGTTGCAAAATATGATTTTTCACTTATTTTAAGATTATGAAATAAGAAAACTTTAACGAAGCGTTTTTACTTAATAGCCTTTTAAAAATCGCTGTATATTACGCCTCTGTATTCATGGAACTGCACACACACACACACACACACACACACACACACATACACACACTTGTGTGTTTATAGTTTGATGAGTAGGACTAAAAATAATAACGTTAACACTGTCATGTATACGTATCCTGTAAACTGATTCGTTCTACATCATTTCGATAGAAGAATCGTTCTATTGACCTGTGTAGCATGGAGTTGAGCTCCACCAAAGCTACATGCAGTAGTTTTAGTACAGACATAAATGAGGCAGTAAAAATGAAATGATCGTGTGGCATTTATTTATCGGGATATCCCCTTCGGGGTTCGGCCGCCGTATTGCAAGTCTTTTTAGTTTACGCCAGTTCGGCTACTTGTGTGTCAATGATGATGACAGACACACAACGCCCAGTCCCCGGCCGGAAATCTAACCCGAGCCCCCTTGCGTGGGAGGCGGTAACGCTACCGCTGCGCTACGGAGGCGGACAATGGCGTACTGAATGGTAGGATTATCGGTTGTATTGGTAGCATTCGTGGGGAAAGTGCCATAAATGAATGTGTGAGAGAAAAACTGTTCGTTTGTTTTGCACATAATTAGACCATCACATCGTTCAGCGTTACTCCGTTGTATATTTTAAATCCTTACCAAACATAAACTGCATTTTATACGCAGAAAACTATCGTAACTTCTTCGCTTTTATGTACCCAAAACAATTATTTTTAATGCAAGTACAACTGAAATGCAGAAACACAAAAAATCTAATTATTGTTGTATTTTGTACTCAATAGAAGGTTTTATCATAATTAAAGGCAAAGAGTGTCTTGTTATAACAGTTTAAGTACGAAAATTGTTTAGCAACAACTGAAACATGTTTTCTATAAGCCCGACAAAGTGTCGAACTGCTGTTTCATATGTTACCGTTTTGAATTTTTTTTTAAATCTTATTATTTCTTGAGGAAACTATGTTTTCTAGTGCTATGTAACAAATCCTTTTTTTTTCTTTTTCTTTATTACTACTGAATCATCTGTTTTACGCTACAAATCAACAGTTTTCGAATAAAACTAGAATTAAACAACGACAGATTCAATTTTGCTACAAAAACTGTTTCTTTTAAAGTAACAGACAGGACGATAGCCGTAGAGAGCTATGTAGGCTACCTACATGGCCCGTTTATATATCACACTCAGTTTCTAGACAGCTCACAGCTTCTGGTTTCTAGGGAAATCTAGTAAGATACTGATCACAAACGCAAACAAAGCTATCGAAATGATGTAACGTCCGATAAGTATGCAACACACCTATCATACAGATAACGTAATTGCGATCTTAACTGACCAAAGGTACTAGGAAAACTACTATTGTCTACACTTACTTACAATAGTTTACAGTAGTCTTATAACTCTAATGGAACATGTAGCTAACTGACGGATTGGGATAACACAAAGACCCAGTCCACGAGAGATCTGGGTGGGGTTCGAACCAGGGACACCGTGATCTATAGACAGCGGTGCTAACCACTAGACGATAGCTCCAACTGAAACATGATAGCATAGATGAAAATTTGTATAAACACACTCATAATAAAAGTGTAGGAGAAAGAGCAACACTTGGTCCCTGATCTTCTATCTCGTCTGTAGCAACCTATGAGAGTCCAAGTGATGGCAATATAAACACCGCCAGAATATCATAGAACTACATTTGGCCTGAGCTACACCCTCCACACATGGCAAGTCATGTGCTCATTTGGTTTAAAATGGCTCTGAGCACTATGGGACTTAACATCTGAGGTTATCAGTCCCCTAGAACTTAGAACAACTTAAACCTAACTAACCTAAGGACATCACACACATCCATGACCTAGACAGGATTCGAACCTGCGACCGTAGCAATCGCGCGGTTCCAGACCTTAGCGCCTAGATCCGTTCGGCCACCCCGGTCGTCTGCTCATTTGGCTGTGACGGTACTCGATACTTTGTATCATTTAGAAAGAGACGACATCATGACTCGCTGGACCATACTACTCGACTCCAGCGCAGTTGTTGTCTAGTTATGTGATGTTTGGCCCACTGAAGACACGCAGCTTATACGCCGATGTGAATAATGACATTTCGCAAAAATACCGATTTTGGTGATGGTTCGCTCTGCAGTGTTCGCTCGGAAAGTGATTGGCATGGACCTAAAGTCGGAGACAGCAGCAAATTCTATCAGGATTGTAGTCGATAGTCACTGAAAGGGCGTAACATTCATCTCCAATCCCTGTCGGTTAGGATAAGAGTTGTAAAGCTACCAGAGGTATGCGTAAATTCCCTAGTGGCCTTGGCCAGTTAAGTTCGTAGTCGCGTTACCTCTACGCCAGCTGTGTTGCATACCTATCGAACGGTGCGTCTTTTCGAGCGCATTTGTTTACGTATGCGGTATTGTATTGTATTGTATTGTATTGTATTGTATGTTAACCGGGGATCTAGAAACGACGGAAAGGCTCCGTCCCCGCCGCAGCCGCAGTGGTCCACAACCCCACGACGACTACCGCACTCCACTTCACCCCTCCGCCGCGCCACACCGAATCCAGGGTTATTGTGCGGTTCGGTCCCCGGTGGACCCCCCCCCCCCCCCCCCAGGAAACGTCTCACACCAAACGAGTGTAACCCTTATGTTTGCGTGGTAGAGTAACGGTGGTGTACGCGTACGTGGAGAACTTGTTTGCGCATCAATCGCCGACTTAGTGTAACTGAGGCGGAAGGAGGGGAACCAGCCCGCATTCGCCGAGGGAGATGGAAAACCGCCTAAAAACACACAGACTGGCCGGTTCACCGGACCTCGACACAAGTCCGCCGGGTGGATTTGTGCCGGGGACCAGGCGCTCCTTCCCGCCCGGAAAGCCGTGCGTTAGACCGCACGGCCAACCGGGCGCGTGCGGTAGTGTCTTACTCGATTCTCCTAGAAAGCTGAAGTGCTGAAGCGTCTAGAAACTGAGTCGGGTTATACAAAGCGCCGCGTAGCCGAAGTAAAATTTTTGTTCTACATAGTTATCCTCCTGTCTGTTACATAAGAATAAACAGTATTTATAGCAAAATTTAAATTTTCAGTGTTTAATTCACATTTTATTCGAAAACTGTTGATTTCTAATGTGAAACATGGGGAAGTTGAAGCAAAGATTAAAAAAAATTATCGCAGATTTATAATGTGGCGCTAGCTAGAAATTCTCTCAGAAAAGGTAAAAAAATTCAAAGCAAGAACGTATCGAACCTTGCTTCACCGAGATTATATAAAACGTGTTTCCCTTATTCATAAAAAAAAACTATTTATCGATCATCGTCATTTTCTTTGGGCCTTTGTCCCACTTCAACGCGGGGTCGGCCTTGCTACTATGGATTTGGCGATGTAAGTGTCAGAGGGTGGCCGGATGCCCTTCCTGTAGCCACCCCGTACCCCCTCTCCCTATCTGCATCCCATGACACCTAAGACCTGAGGATGAGACGGTGTCTGGTCGGCACCGTTGAGCCATCGCGGCCTGTTCAGGCTCTTAGGTATATTGTTATCCTTTAATTGCGATGGTTGGGACAGAGCTTCCGTCGACAGTGATGATGAAGATGATGGTGATGATGATGTTTGGTTTGTGAGGCGCTCAACTGCGCGGTCGTCAACACCCACCACGATTTAAGTTGAACAATTCGAAATCGATATAAATATCTTGATTTTTCAAAGTAAAAATCAGTACTCAATTAACATTAATTGGTTTTACTTCTTAATAACTCCGGAAGTACTTGTGGTGCGATCTAAATTTACACAGAGCATCAGATATAGAAAAAATTCCTTGTTTTTCAGGACTGGTCTAAAGTTAACCTGAGTGACGGTGTAACTTTGCACCAGCATTAAAATTGAAATTTTAATCTAATAGGGCATAGTAAGTATAGATTTTCACTTTCCTAAGCACTCAGTAACTCTAGATGGAGAGTGTCGTATCGTGTAATTTATTCTGTGTCCAGTATTTTAACAAAATGGTAAAAAGTAGTACAAATTTACCACGATTCACTGTATGTTATTTGAGAGTAGTGTTTATGATAACGTCGATATTGGTCATCAACTGTGAAGACAACCCAGTACATTTTCCTGTACCGCTCTGATCATCCATTTTTCTGTTACATAAAATTTAGAACATTTATGTTGTCTGAATCAGATGGCAATAACACACGCCGACAGGATCGGTGACCTTGACCAGGTGAACAATAGCAGTCAGCTCGATTCTTGACGGCTGTGCAGAAGGTGCTGTCGTTGTCGTGTTGTTCCCACGGCATGAATGAGACACAAAACAAACCATTTAAATACGTAATTCCAATTTTACAAACACACAAGTAAAACTGACAATAATCTTACTAAATGTCTAAAGCTATGCTTGTAAAATACATAAACATGCACTGATGAGCTAAATCATTATGACCTCTCCCCACCGCGTGGTTGTCCGCCCCCGGTAGCTGAGAGGTCAGCGCGACAGAATGTCACTCGTAAGGGCCTGGGTTCGATTCCTGGCCGGGTCGGCGATTTTCTACGCTCAGGGTGTTGGGTTGTTATACTCATCATCATTTCATCTCCATCGACGCGAAAATCGCCGAAGTAGCGTCAAATCGGAAGACTTGCACCCGGCGAACGGTCTATCCGACGAGAGGCCCTAGTCACACGACATTTTCATTTTACCGTGTGGTTGAATTCCTCCTGGTGTATTGCATGCACATGACGTGGCAAGGAAAGAGTGCAAGCGGACGAGAGACGAATGGCGAAGACATGGATCGCAGATTCGGAAATCAGCTGATATAAGCGGTTTTGAAAAAGAATACATTGTTATGGCCCCAAGGCTGGAAACGAGAACCTCTAAAATGGCGAATATGGCGCTCTGCTGTAGTGAGCACCTATGGAAACCAGTCTAAGGTCGGTGACGTAACGAGTGGGCCGTGTGGTAATGGACGATCGCGTGTCATCACAAAACATAGGGATTTCCCGCCGTATAATCCAGGATAGGCAACGATTTGTGGTTGATCTGACGACAGAGTATAATGCTGGTGCAGGCAAAAGTGTTGCAGAGCACACCATTCAAAGGTCATTGTTGAATATCGAGCTCCACATCACATGACCCTTACGTGTTTCTGTGTTGACCCCACGACATCGTCAGTTATGATTCCAGTGGACACAGCATCACTGAGTTTTCACTATGGATCAATAGAAACGTGTCGCCTGTCGAATGAATCACATTTCTCGTTGCACCAGGTCGATGGTTGGGTCCTTACACGCCGTCATCCAGGTGCACGAAATATGCATCACTCCACAGAGGTATCTGTAGTGGTAATAGAAGCCATCATGACAGCAGTGAACTATGTGAATATTACTGGGGCCTACCTGCATTGCTGCATACGAGTATTTGGTCTCCCCCTAAGATGATGACATCCTCCAGAAGGATAAGCGTACGTATTGTAGTGGCATCTTCTGACACGGAATGAAACTGCAACACCAAATGTACAGGGAAGGGGTAGAAGGCACCGTATTAAGACTCATCCGAATTTTCCAAGTGATTTATTGTTTCCAACTACAGTGCCACTTTCCCCTTGGCCTGCGTCATGGGGTCCCACAATGCTGAGGACGCCACCTCAGCGACCTGTCAAGCGCTCTGCTAATGTGTCAGCCCCGCACGGCCGCAGTGATATGGTGACGTCAGGGCTGTACCGGCAGCTGACTCAGTGCCGCCTGCTAACAACTGCAATGTGGCTTGTGTCGTGGCGACAACAAGCGCCCGTGATCTGGCAGCTGAATCTGCGGCCCTCACCCTGGTTGTCTCTGGTGCATGTGAGAGCTGAGACGACTGCCCGCGGTAGCAAGTCGTGGAGTGGCCCGTCGCTGGCTGGCAACGGACCCTGCATCAGCCTCAGGGGATTGAACCAGCGACCCACCATGGACAGGAATGCTGGCGCCCCATCTGCTGCCGCGTGTAGCCGGTGGTGTAACATGCCCCGCCATCCAGGAGAACTGTCACACTTCAATGCCTTCTTAGAAAACCAGCACTGATTTATACACGGCTGTGTGCGTTTTGCTAACGCGCTGCTCTGAGTCACGTACTCACAACACCTAAGTTGCGCAGTGGGCCCCTTCTGCCTGTAACTTGCGCCATGCAAACCGCTGCATTTACTCTTTTCAGTGGTTCGATGGCCCTGTGGCCTCCATTCTACTTCACAACCGTTGGTCAGCCTAACTTACTGTCAACAGGCCCACGCCTGGCTGTATCTTGTGCACTCAGAAATGTTGCACCGAATCTAACTTTCCTATCTTAAACTATGGTGCCGTAACAGTATTGAATCATGCTGCAATGGTTTAAGCAGCATTTTAGTGAACTCACATTGATGTCTTGGCCAGCAAATGTTCATGATCTGTCCTATCTTAAACTACGGTGCCACAACAGTATTGAATCTTGCTGCAATGGTTTAAGTGGCATTTTAGTGAACTCACATTGATGTCTTGGCCAGCAAATGTTCATGATCCGTACCCACCAGAACGCATATCGGCGCCAGCTGTGTACCCCTAAACCACCATCCCATAATTGGAGAGAATTGCTTGACCTGTATGTAGACATCTGGTGCCACATATTTCTGGAACCCATTCCAAGAAGAATCTCTGTTGTACTGTGTTTGAAAAGAGGAGCAACACGCTATTAAACTGGTCGTCATAACGTTTTCAACATCTACGTGATTACTCTCCTATTCACAATAAAGTGTGTCTCTCTACCGTTCCACTCTCGAACGGCATGCGGGAAAAACGAGCACTTAAATTTTTCTGTGTGAGCCCTCTTATTTTATCGTGCTGATCATTTCTCCGTATGTAGGTGGGTGCCAATAGAATATTTTTGCAAAAGGAGGAGAAAACTGGTGACTGAAATTTCATGAGAAGATCCCATCGCAACGAAAAATGCCTTTGTTTTAATGACTGAAACTCCAATTCACGTATCATATCTATGACACTATCTCCCCTATTTCGCGATAATACACTACTGGCCATTAAAATTGCTACACCAGGAAGAAATGCAGATGATAAACGGGTATTCATCGGACAAATATATTATACTAGAACTGACATGTGATTACATTTGCACGCAGTTTGGGTGCATAGATCCTCAGAAATCAGAACCCAGAACAAAAACCTCTGGCCGTAATAACGGCCTTGATACGCCTGGGTATTGAGTCAAACAGAGCTTGGATGTGGTGTACAGGTACAGCTGCCCATGCAGCTTCAACACATACCACTGGCGTATTGTGACGAGCCAGTTGCTCGGCCACCATTGACCAGACGTTTTCAGTTGGTGAGAGATCTGGAGAATGTGCTGGCCAGGGCAGCAGTCGAACATTTCCTGTATAGGGAGGCCCGTACGACCTGCAACATTCAGTCGTGTATTATCCTGCTGAAATGTAGGGTTTCGCAGGGATCGAATGAAGGGTACAGCCACGTGTCGTAACACATCTGAAATGTAACGTCCACTGTTCAAAGTGCCGTCAATGCGAACAAGAGGTGAGCGAGACGTGTAACCAATGGCACCCCATACCATCACACTGGGTGATACGCCAGTATGGCGAGGACGAATACACGCTTCCAATGTACGTTCACCGCGGTGTCACCAAACACGGATGCGACCATCATGATGTTGTAAACAGATCCTGGATTCATCTGAAAAATTGAAGTTTTGCCATTCGTGCACCCAGGTTCGTCGTTGAGTACACCATCGCAGGCGCTACTGTCTGTGATGCAGCGTCAAGGGTAGCCGCGGCCATGGTCTCCGAGCTGTTAGTCCATGCTGCTGCAATCGTCGTTGAACTGTTCGTGCAGATGGTTGTTGTCTTGTAAACGTCCCCATCTGTTGACTCAGGGATCGAGACGTGGCTGCACGATCCGTTACAGCCATGTGGATAAGATGCCTGTCATCTCGACTGCTGGTGGTACGAGGCCGTTCGGATCCAGCACGGCGTTCAGTATTACCCTCCTGAACCCATCGATTCCATATTCTGCTAACAGTCATTGGATCTCGACCAACGCGAGCAGCAATCGCTATAGGCTACAATCCGATATTTATCAAAGTCGGAAACGTGATGGAACGCATTTCTCCTCCTTACACGAGGCATCATAACAACGTTTCACCAGGCAACGCCGGTCAAATGTTGTTTGTTCATGAGAAATCGGTTGGAAATTCTCCTCATGTCAGCACGTTGTAGGTGTCGCCAACGGCGCCAACCTTGTGTGAATGCTCCGAAAAGCTTATCATTCACATATCACAGCATCTTCTTCCTGCCGGTTAAATTTTGCGTCTGTAGCACGTCATATTCGTGGTGTGGCAATTTTAATGGCCAGTAGTGTACAAAACGAGCAGCCCTTCTTTGTACTTTTTCGATATCATCCGTCAGTCCTACCTGATGCGGATCCCACACCGCACAGCAATACTCCAAGCGTGATCAGTGTGTGTTTACCTGATAACTGAGCGGTAGAAGACATGGTGTAACGTCCGCGAAAGCGTTAGCTACACGCACTGTGTGTGTGTATGTGTGTGTGTGTGTGTGTGTGTGTGTGTGTGTGCTGGAGGAACAGCGGACGTGCGCTCCAGCCGCCAATGCCGACCACTCCACTCCACTCGGCGGCACGCGTGCCGCACGTCCGGGCCGTGACCTGGCGGTGTTCCGCCGCGCATCGATCGCATTCCTCCGCCAGTTCGGCCGCAGTCGCTCACGGTTCGCCGTCGTCTTCCGCCGCCGCCAGCAACTATGTGCGCCAGACCGGAGCCCCGGTCGGACGGCGTCCAGCGGGCGCGTGCGGAATGTAAAGCTCCGCGCCGCCGGCACGCATGCTCCATCCATTGGAGGCGAAAGGAAAGCGAGGAGCCCCACGCAATGTGTCTTTAAAGCGCGAGTCTGCACGCAGGGGAGCCTCGCATACCACCGTCGGGGCCTTCTCCAGCACCGCGTCGAGTCTCTGTTTGCTTTTGTACCGCTCCTCGTAGCAGCTCGGCACAGAGACGATGGCAGCGGATTTTGCTCGTCCTTCTGTGGCATGCAGCCAGTAGGTCGCATTTCGTAATATGTAAGTGGTAAGGGAAGGTCGGGTACTATCGGACAGCAGACTGCATCGGACGAGAGCTGTTTCTAAACTCTAGTACTACTGACAGCACCTTCCGCGCTAGCACAGTGGGAAATGCGGATGACAAGTCCACTCAAGCGATTCTGAATCAAAACAACAGTGCATTTCGGAACGACAACAAATTATACGATCTTACTCAATTTTCCGGTGCACGAATTTAACTTTCTGATAGAAGCCGACGTTGGGGAAGATCAGTTTGGATTCCGTAGAAATGTTGGAACACGTGAGGCAATACTGACCCTACGACTTACCTTAGAAAATAGATTAAAGAAAGGTAAACCTACTTTTCTAGCATTTGTAGACTTAGAGAAAGCTCTTGGCAATGTTGACTGGAATACACTCTTTGAAATTCTGAAGGTGGCAGGGGTAAAATACAGGGAGCGAATGGCTATTTACAATCTGTATAGAAACGAGATTGCAGTTACAAGAGACGAGGGGCATGAAAGGGAAGCAGTGTCTGGGAAGGGAGTGAGACAGGCTTGTAGCCTCTCTCCGATGTTATTCAACCTGTATACTGAGCAAGCAGTAAAGGAAACAAAAGAAAAATTCGGAATAGGAATTAAAATCCGTGGAGAAGAAATAAAAACATTGTAATTCTGGCAGAGACTGCATAGGACCTGGAAGAGCAGTTGAACGGAATGGACAGTGTCTTGAAAGGAGGATATAAGATGAGCATCAACAAAAGCAAAACGAGGATAATAGAATGTAGTCGGGTGATGCTGAGGGAATTAGGAAATGAGACACTTAAAGTAGTAAAGGAGGGGAGCAGAATAACTGATGATGGTCGAAATAGAGAGGATATAAAATGTATATTGGCAATGGCAAAGAAAGCGTTTCTGAAGAAGAGAAATTTGTGTACATGAGGAGGTATTTAATAGAATTAGGGAGAAGAGAAATTTGTGGTGCACCTTCACTAGAAGAAGGGATCAGTTTGTAGGACATGTTCTGAGGTATCAAGGGATCACCAATTTAGTATTGGAGGGCAGCGTGGAGGGTAAAAGTCGTAGAGGGAGACCAAGAGATGAATACACTAAGCAGATTCAGAAGGATGTAGGTTGCAGTAGGTACTGGGAGATGAAGAAGCTTGCACAGAATAGAGTAGCATGGAGAGCTGTGTCAAACCAGTCTCTGGACTGAAGACCACAACAACAACAACAACAGTGCTGAACACTCTAAGACAAAAATATCAACGCACCATGTAGGAATTATCCGAATGGGACGTAAATCTGAAGAAGTGATTTACATGTACAGACAAAAAAATGATTACAATTTTTGAAAAATTGGATGATTTATTCAAGAGAAAACGCTTCACAAATTGAGCAAGTGAATAACGCGTTGGTCCAATCTGGCCTTTGTGCAAGGCTTGGCACTGGTTGATGGAGCTGTTGGATGTCCTCACGAGGGTTACCATGCTAATTGGAACGTCAAAACGTCGAAACCCAGAGCTGATTGTAGTGCCCTGCTCATAATGCTCCAAACGTTCTCAACTGACGAGAGATCCGGCAACCTTATAGGCCGAGGTATGGTTTGGCAGGTACGAAGACAAGCAGTACAAACTCTCGCCAGGTGCGGGCGGGAATTATCTTGCTGAAATGTAAGCCGAGGATGGCTTGCCACGAAGGGCAACAAAACGAGCTGTAGAACATTGTAGACGTACCGCTGTGACAGCCGAAGGGGTTCGGCTATCAAATGAAGTAGCACAACAGACCGTAACTCCTGGTTGTTGGGCCGTATGGTGAGCAAGATTCAGATCGGTTTCCCACAGCCGTCAGAAGCGTCTCAGACACGTCTTCGCTGGCCATCGGGGCTCAGTCCGAAGCGAGACTCATCACTGAAGAATATTCCACTCTAGTCGATGAGATTCCAGGCCGAACTACACTCCTGGAAATGGAAAAAAGAACACATTGACACCGGTGTGTCAGACCCACCATACTTGCTCCGGACACTGCGAGAGGGCTGTACAAGCAATGATCACACGCACGGCACAGCGGACACACCAGGAACCGCGGTGTTGGCCGTCGAATGGCGCTAGCTGCGCAGCATTTGTGCACCGCCGCCGTCAGTGTCAGCCAGTTTGCCGTGGCATACGGAGCTCCATCGCAGTCTTTAACACTGGTAGCATGCCGCGACAGCGTGGACGTGAACCGTATGTGCAGTTGACGGACTTTGAGCGAGGGCGTATAGTGGGCATGCGGGAGGCCGGGTGGACGTACCGCCGAATTGCTCAACACGTGGGGCGTGAGGTCTCCACAGTACATCGATGTTGTCGCCAGTGGTCGGCGGAAGGTGCACGTGCCCGTCGACCTGGGACCGGACCGCAGCGACGCACGGATGCACGCCAAGACCGTAGGATCCTACGCAGTGCCGTAGGGGACCGCACCGCCACTTCCCAGCAAATTAGGGACACTGTTGCTCCTGGGGTATCGGCGAGGACCATTCGCAACCGTCTCCATGAAGCTGGGCTATGGTCCCGCACACCGTTAGGCCGTCTTCCGCTCACGCCCCAACATCGTGCAGCCCGCCTCCAGTGGTGTCGCGACAGGCGTGAATGGAGGGACGAATGGAGACGTGTCGTCTTCAGCGAGGAGAGTCGCTTCTGCCTTGGTGCCAATGATGGTCGTATGCGTGTTTGGCGCCGTGCAGGTGAGCGCCACAATCAGGACTGCATACGACCGAGGCACACAGGGCCAACACCCGGCATCATGGTGTGGGGAGCGATCTCCTACACTGGCCGTACACCACTGGTGATCGTCGAGGGGACACTGAATAGTGCACGGTACATCCAAACCGTCATCGAACCCATCGTTCTACCATTCCTAGACCGGCAAGGGAACTTGCTGTTCCAACAGGACAATGCACGTCCGCATGTATCCCGTGCCACCCAACGTGCTCTACAAGGTGTAAGTCAACTACACTGGCCAGCAAGATCTCCGGATCTGTCCCCCATTGAGCATGTTTGGGACTGGATGAAGCGTCGTCTCACGCGGTCTGCACGTCCAGCACGAACGCTGGTCCAACTGAGGCGCCAGGTGGAAATGGCATGGCAAGCCGTTCCACAGGACTACATCCAGCATCTCTACGTCTCCATGGGAGAATAGCAGCCTGCATTGCTGCGAAAGGTGGATATACACTGTACTAGTGCCGACATTGTGCATGCTCTGTTGCCTGTGTCTATGTGCCTGTGGTTCTGTCAGTGTGATCATGTGATGTATCTGACCCCAGGAATGTGTCAATAAAGTTTCCCCTTCCTGGGACAGTGAATTCACGGTGTTCTTATTTCAAATTCCAGGAGTGTATTACCGATTACTTAATTCACTACGTCAGCCACTTCACTTACATTTTAGTGGCAGTGGTGTTCAGAAACATTTGAAATAGCTAAAATTAAGCAATTCCCCAGGGCTAATAGAATCCCTATCACATTCTATAAACAAATAACATTTGAGTTATCCCCTCTTGCAACCATACAAACAGAGATGAGTTGAAGAACAAGCGCAGGTCACGCTAGACTACAAGAAAGATAATGGATGTGATCCATGTACACTGCTGGCCATTAAAATTGCTACACCAAGAAGATGATGTGCTACAGACGTGAAATTTAACCGACAGGAAGAAGATGCTGTGATATGCAAATGATTAGCTTTTCAGAGCATTCACACAAGCTTGGCGATGTTGGCGACACCTACAACGTGCTGACATGAGGAAAGTTTCCAACCGATTTCTCTTAAACAAATAGCAGTTGACCGGCGTTGCCTGGTGAAACGCTGTTGTGATGCCTCGTGTAAGGTGGTGAGATGCGTACCATCACGTTTCTGACTTTGATGAAGGTCGGATTGTAGCCTATCGCTATTGCGGTTTTCTTATCGCGACATTACTGCTCGCGTTGGTCGAGATCCAATGACTGTTAGCAGACTATGGAAGCGATGGGTTCAGGAGGGTAATACGGAACGCCGTGCTGGATCCCAACGGCAACGTATCACTAGCAGTCGAAATGACAGGCATCTTATCCGCATGGCTGTAACGGATCGTGCAGCCACGTCTCGATCCATGAGTCAACAGATGGTGACGTTTGCAAGACAACAACCACCTGCACGAACAGTTCGACGTCGTTTGCAGCAGCATGGACTATCAGCTCGGAGACCATGGCTGTGATTAGCCTTGACGCTGCATAACAGACAGGAGCGCCTGCGATGTTGTACTCGACGACGAACCTGGGTGCACAAATGGCAAAACGTCATTTTTCGGATGAATCCAGGTTCTGTTTACAGCATCATGATGGTCGTATCCGTGTTTGGCGACATCGCGGTGAACGCACATTGGAAGCGTGTATTCGTCATCACCATACTGGCGTATCACCCGGCGTGATGTTGTGGGCGTGATGTAATGGGGTGCCATTGGTTACACATCTCGGTCACCTCTTGTTCGCATTGACGCGACTTTGAACAGTGTACGCTACATTTCAGATTTGTTACGACCCGTGGCTCTACCTTTCATTCGATCCCTGCGAAACCCTACATTTCAGCAGGATAATGCACGACCGCATGTTGTAGGTCCTGTATGGGCCTTTCTCGATACAAAAAATGTTCGACTGCTCCCCTGGCCAGCATATTTTTCAGATCTCTCAACAATTGAAAACGTCTGGTCAATGGTGGCTGAGCAATGGCTCGTCACAATACGCCAATCTTTACTCTTGATGAACTGTGGTATCGTGTTGAAGCTGCATGGGCAACTGTACCTGTACACCACATCCAAGCTCTGTTAGACTCAATGCCCAGGCGTATCAAGGCCGTTGTTACGGCCAGAGGTGGTTGTTCTGGGTACTGATTTCTGAGGATCTATGCACCCAAATTGCGTGAAAATGTAATCACATGACAGTTCTAGTATAATATATTTGTCCAATGAATATCCGTTTATCATCTGCATTTCTTCCTGGTGTAGCAATTTTAATGGCCAGTAGTGTATTTTGACATCCATCTGTTGCATAACCTTAAAACATATTCAGAAGTGAAACAGTATGTGATATCGTACACCGGGTATATTTTTACCGATTTTCAAATTCAGTTGTGATTATTATGACTGCTTTTTAACTTCTGTGATATTTATGTTAGTGAAAGTAGTGGCTTGGGTGAAAGGATTACATACTAAATGGCACTATACATTTCCTACAGTGCAGCGGAAGTAATGGAAAAAATTGTAGCTGGTCAAAGTTAGCATCGATTTGGGGATACATTGACCGGCCTATACATCCGCCACAATTGTCAACCATCAGTCCATTTGTGGTCAATATTTCAAATACAAAAAGGAACTCTGAGCGCTCAGAAATAAATACATGGCTATAAAGTTTTCGTAAGTGCTTCATTACGCCTCATAAATGAAAAACACTAGTATGGCACATAAATCAAACAGTGTGATACGTAATTAGTATTATAGGATGGTGTACCACAAACGTAGCCCAAAGTTTAGTTGAGCATAATACCTTTAATGTCATCCATCTTATACCTAAATCCTCGTTTCAAGACATCTGCTTCAGTTAGAAGTAACGTTATCTGTGCTTCATTTATTAAGTCAATATCTGGCACTTGTGACCAAACAAACTTCATCCCATGTTTCCATAGGTATTTGACATATGTTGCATCTAAATGACTGCCTGAAGCACAACAGCTAGCGATTTGAGTAATATATCGCTGACATTTGTTTTAATTAGTTGTAGCTACATTAATAATTACAAATGAGCCTTTTCCTACATATTGGTCATTAATGTTTGTACTTTTCGGTTCCATACTGTCATTGGCATCAACACGTTTTAGTGAAGAGTGTATCTAAAATCCTGGTGCATCAATGACCAGTGATCAAATTAACCCCATATTAGAGAAATCATGCACATTAAATCAGAAATCATAATATACTGGCAGTTATCTACATGTGAAAAACAAATTAATCGATCGTCTGTATTGAGAATTTATCGAGTAACTCACAAGGTACAGTTGAAAACACCGACGGCTTTTCAGTTAAATGATATTGATGGTTTTTCACAGCCAGATTTTAACACACTTTTTTGTATACAGTTGTAAGCCGCATCGGGTTGGGCAAGAAAATCAGCACTACATGGTACCAACTAGTGTATATTGATGGAACTTTACCATCAAACAATATACAATAATCACCCAACTGAGAGTCAGCTCTGATGCAGCAATTATTAATGGTGCAAGTCAATTACCAAATCCACCAATTATAATAGGTATTACTATAAAGAAAATTATTATAAATGTGTTGGCTGTAAAAACAACATTACAGAACTAATCATCTCCAATTAGGCACATAAGCACAGTGGTCAAAGTACATCCGCTTTACGGTTCCTGAAACAGTACGATCGTCTCTATGTTAAACATCGTGTATTCCGAAAATATCGGTCACGCGAAATCCAAGTCGAGCTTTTCTCACATAAATTTGTCGAAGACATCCGTTAACGCACTGTGGTAGATGTAATATTTTTTGACTTCACATAAGCACTTCATTCAGCGCCACTTGAGACGTAATTAATAAAAGCAGAGCTATATGTGGTATCAAAAGAAATTTCTTAGGAGGGAGACGCTGCATGATATCTTGGAGAGGGCCGCTAACAGATCTACAAGTATCTTGAGATGTGCCCAAATGAAGTGTGATGGGTCCATTACTGTTCATGTTATACATTACTAGCCTGGCAAACAATGATGGTTGCTATCCTAAACAACTTTTTGTTTCTTTAAATGTCTAGCTAATGGCTCTTACGAACCTTTTCTAGTGTATCACGGCACAATATATAAAACATTCTCGGTTTTCTTGCCGCGTCAATTAGGGATAAAATCTCAAGCTTTCGACGATAGCCTCCATCGTCATCGTGAGGAGCAACTGACTGTCCTCACTGCTGCCTTTTTATAGCCCGCGGATGGCTTCTGATTGGTCGGCCTGTGACTGGTCGGCGATCACATACTGATGTCGCAGACGGTGTCAATGTCTGCGCTGGTGGCGTCACCGCTTCCATTGGAACGTAAACCTTCGAAGGAATGTCTCTGCTGATTCTCTGGTTCTTCTCGCTCATTATTATTTCAACAGCCTCCTTAATAACGGAATCCCAGTATGTAGAGGCATGGGACAAAATTTATATTTCATCGAACAGTATTGATGCGGCAAGGAAACCGAGAATGTTTTACATATAACTGCCGTCGCGAAAGACTTGGTTCCAGATTACGGATCAAGCTTAGTGGGAATGTCATAAGACAGTTTATTCGGAGAGACGGATTTCGTATCATCAAATGAACGCCTTGAGGTAGTACTTTAGCATGCGGAGATTGATAAGAAAATATTTTTAGCACTACACAGCCCACTCTTTTAGAATCCCTTCCCAAACAACGATGCTGCTTCATCTGTAAGAACCATGACGTCAAAAGGACGTGGAACTCCACCCTCCGTACCAGAACACATGTTCACGTAAACGTATTTTAGATGGTGTGCCCAAACTTTGAGAAAATCGGCACCTCAGACGCAAGTGTAAGAGGAATACGTCTTTCGCGCAAAGTTAAACGATTTCGGCGGAAATACGGGCACCAAGGCCGCCGGCAGAGAAGGAAAAAGAGAGCGCGTGAGCGATCGGCCAAGTTGGCAGCACTGTGCGCGGTAATCTCCCGCCGGGAACTTTCCCCTCGTCTGGGCTGCCGTATACATACGCGGCGGCTCCGGCGGACGGAAACTTGGGGCGTTAAGTTCTCTGGCTGCCGGTTGCTAGCTACTGGGCTGCCGCGCAGGGTGCGGGCCCGGCGCGGGTTTTGTTGATGTTAGCAAGTTGGCAGCTGCGGAGTGTTTTGTCTCCGGCGGGCGTCATGCAGTGTACACATCGTTAGCCGCCCAGCGCGCAACAGACACGTCTCCTCTCCGCTCGATAGCCCCGACCTAGGCGCCGTACTCCCAGACAGCGCAAAGTGCTCCTTCCGCCCGGCAGCTTCAGGCCACCAGCACACTGCAGTGACTTCGCGCTCGTTACCACGACCAGGGTGCGAACTTATCAAACACATCCTTATTTCATTGTTGGAAGGCAAAATAAGATAAGCACAGGTCGCCAAGGGATTGCTGAAAGGGGCAGGGGATGGCGGGATAGACTGTTTACATATTGTGCGGCATAATATTGAGGATTTTTCTTTTTCTTATTCTTTTTCTTTTTATTTTTATTTTTATTTTAGACGCCTAATTCCGTGGACTCTGAGTGAGGAGCAGATCTCCACCGACATGGCATGAGCCAGTACATGAAATCAACATCACAAACGTCATACACTACTGTCCATTAAAATTGCTACACCAAGAAGAAATGCAGATGATAAACGGCTATTCATTGGACAAATATATTATGCTAGAACTGACATGTGATTACATTTTCACGCAATTTGGGTGCATAGATCTTGAGAAATCAGTACCCAGAACAACCACCGAAGGCCGTAATAACGGCCTTGATACGCGTGGGCGTTGAGTCAAACAGAGCTTGGATGGCGAGTACAGGTACAGCTGCCCATGCAGCTTCAAGACGATACCACAGTTCATCAAGAGTAGTGATTGGCGTATTGTGACAAGCCACTTACTCGGCCACCATTGACCAGACGTTTTCAGTTGGTGAGAGATCTGGAGAATGTGCTGGCCAGGGCAGCAGTCGAACATTTTCTGTATCCAGAAAAGCCCGTACAGGACCTGCAACACGCGGTCGTGCATTAGCCTGCTGAAATGTAGAGTTTCGCAGGGATCGAGTGAGGGGTAGAGCAATGGGTCGTAATACATCTGAAATGTAACGTCCACGGTTCAAAGCGCCGTCGATGCGAACAAGAAGTGACCGAGACGTGTAACCAATGGCACCCCATACCATCACGCCGCGTGATACGCCAGTATGGCGATGACGAATACACGCTTCCAATTTGCGTTCATCGCGTTGTCGCCAAACACGGATGTGACCATCATGATGCTGTAAACAGAACCTGAATCCATCCGAAAAAATGACGTTTTGCCATTCGTGCACCCAGGTTCGTCGTTGAGTACACCATCGCAGGTCACCTGTCTGTGCTGCAGCGTCAAGAGTAACCGCAGCCATAGTCTCCGAGCTGATAGTCCATGCTGCTGCAAACGTCGTCGAACTGTTCGTGCAGATGGTTGTTGTCTTGCAAACGCCCCCATCCGTTGACTCAGGGATCGAAACGTGGCTGCACGATCCATTACAGCCATTCCGATAAGATGTCTGTCATCTCGACTGCTAGTGATACGAGATGTTGGTATCCAGCACGGCGCTCCGTATTACCTTCCTGAACCCACCGATTCCATAGTCTGCTAACAGTCATTGGATCTCGACCAACGAGAACAGCAATGTCGCGATACGATAAACCGCAATCGCGCCATGGTCTGGGGAATGTTTTCGTGTCATTCCCGATTCTGGAAGGCAAAATAGATCAATACAAGTATGGATCTACCCTTGGTGATCGAGTCCACCCCTACAGTTTGTTTTTACTCCGCACAATGGCATCTACCAGTACGACAGTACAATGTGTCAGACAGCTTGCAGTGTACCTGCGGGGTTCGAAGAGCACCCAGGTGAAGTTTACAGTACTCTCCTGGACACAAACTTCCCAGATTGAAAGCCAATCGAGAATCTGTGGGACGACCTCGATCGGGCTGTTCGGGCCTTGGATACTCTGTCGAGAAACCTAGCTCATCTGGCCGTGGCACTGGAGTCGACATAGCTCTAAATCCCTGTCGGTACCTTCCAGAACCTCATTCAGTCTCATCGTACACGTCTCGCTGCAGTCCGTGCTGCAGATGATGGTTATTCAGGCTTTTCACAGGTGGTCACATTAATGTGGCTGGACAGTGTACAGTACTGCAAAATACGTTGGTTAAAGTCAAGGGGCATGCCTGTACGATTTATAGATTTAAAACCACCTATTGTTGAATTTATGGAGTGCAGAACCTAAAATTAGAACGTCCCTAATGGATTGATAACGTCGCATTTTCAGTGGACACTACCCACAGTAACATACAGCAAATCTTTTTACCGATACATCCCCTCCACGATAGAAAAATTAAAAGATCACAGCAGTAACACAAATGTAGCGTTTTAACACAGGGATAGAGTTTTAACTTAGTAATCCGAAGGTCGTGAGTTCAAATCTTGCCCATTCCAGATTTTTATAAACGTTATTTTCTAGACTTTTAATGGATCTTGAGTGACAATTCATGCTACACGATGTGTTTTGACATGTATACGGAACCCTACGTCTACGTACTTGCAACTGGCGACTCGCAGTTGGCTCTGTAGTCTTGGCTATTTACATTCCTGTAAATTATAATTATCGTGTGGATATTCAGTTACCTATTTTGAATTAATTTCTGCTGTTTCAGTAGAGTTCCTAAGTATTGATATTTTTCCGATTTACTGTGGCGTATAGATATTAAAAGTGTATACAGAATGACATGTTTTGCCAGCATAAGAAAATGTTATAAGATCGACACACACTTAAAATGCATTATGTGGGGACTGAAAGAGACAATAGTTTATCAATTTCAGCGATGAATATCTGCACGGAAAAGTCTGAAATAGCATAATGTACGCTGAGATACATTAAATAAAACTTCTTTTCCTTATTAATCAGTTGTCAATGTTTATATAACATCATAAAATATAGCTGTTGAAATTCGGCAGACATACACACTGCTTTACGATACTTCCATTTGCTCACAAATTGATTAGGCCTATATAAACATAGACGAATGGCATTTGCTTTAATCATGTACCGAGTATTAAGCTAGAAGATCTCACTTGGTCTCATGCGTCAAACACATGCCTTATTTTACTCGTGAAGTGGCTACCTTTCAACTTGCGTCGCTACCTAATTGCACGTCCCGCGCATAATCTAGTAAAAACATGGCGGCCACCGGCCGATTGACCATTCTCTCCCTATATAGGATCTCTATGCACTGTAAGATCACTCTGCAACCTGTCGGTCACTTTCTGAACTGCAAGGTACCACATTGCCACCTACCAATTCAATCACACAGTTTTTCAAAATTCTATGGAACCTTTAAAAGTTTTCATTTGAATCACCGATGTGAATACAGGGAGCTATAATTTTGATGATCAACAGTGTGTTTCCCAGGAGCGTAAGCTCCGTCTGTGTGTCAATTCCGTGCCTTCTAGAGAGAGTGGCTCGGTCAGCTGGAGCCTCCACAGGCCTCCCGTAGGCTCGTGGCCGGTCCATTCGTCTGGAAGGCCGGAGCGCGTTGCCATGGTGACGGCGCTGTCCCGCGCCCTCTACGCAGTCTGCGAGGAAGGAAGTCGTTACCATAAACGAGACGAGACGAGGCCGTGCAGCAAGGGGGTGGTTAGGGGAGGGGGGGAGGGGGAGGTCTGCTGGCAGTGACTCCTCGGGCACGACAATTACTGGGCCCGCGCCTTCCGCCTCGGCTTTGTCCAATCCCGCGCCCTTGTAGCTCTGGCCTGCTTTCGGCCCCTCTTTAATTAAATAACGCTCTATGAATTCAGAGCCCGGCCAGCAACCAGATGTCGGCCCCGCGGCTCGGTAATCGGCTGCGACTCCTTTCTCCTAGCGGTAATCTCGTCGCCGAGTCTCCCTCGCTGCAACCCTTCTCCTCTACACGCCGAAAAATATGGTGGCGCCAACTTCACCACGCTCTCTCAGAGGGTAACTCCGCAGTCACTTCTCACCTCCTGTAGTTAAATCACTCCCTTGTTCGCCTATTGTTAACACTCGTTCTTTCATCTGTTGTCCCCTTACGTCTTTATTACCAAACGTATAACCAGCTACGGTTCGTGCTTCATAGTGCACAGCCCTAGTTATCGGTAGCCCGTCTAATAACTTCGAGGGGCAACGAAAATTTGATTTTTAACATTTGATATGATCTTATAAATAATACAGTTCAGCTATCAGTCGTCCTTTGGAATTTTTATTGGCAGATCTAGATTTCAGCTAGAAACTAGCCATTCTCAGTGGACTATCATTTTTGATCAATGGATGTAAAGCCTGATGGTCGGGCTTCATCCGCAGTTCATTGAACACGACCAACAGGCATTACATGCATTGAGAATGGCTAGTTTCTAACTGAAATCTAGATCTGCCAATAAAAATTCCAAAGGACGATTGATAGCTGAAATCTATCATTTACAAGTAAAAATAACAGTCGCTGCGTGCAACTGCCAGCCTCTGAATGGAGGGTAACCTGATTTTATAGGATTATTGACTGATTTTAAAAATTTACTGTGATGTACATAATTACAGTACCAGATGGGAAAATGACGTTCATTATTCCACATCAAAATTGTCTTTAGCACAAAAAAGGGTGCACAACGCTAAAACAAAATATTTTTATCGCTTACCCAGTGATATAAAACGTCTGACAGACAGGAAAATGCCGGCTGCTGTGGCCGAGCGGTTCTAGGTGTTTCAATCCGGAACCACGCTGTTGCTATGGTCGCAAGTTCGAATCCTGCCTCGGGCATGGATGTGTGTGATGTCCATAGGTTAGTTAGGTTTAAGTAGTTCTAAGTGTAGGGGACTGATGACTTCCGATATTAAGTCCCATAGTGCTTAGAGCCATTTGAACCATTTTTTGACAGCAAAGTAAAATTTGAAAATAAACTGAAAAAATTTTCCCCTTGACAACGCCTTCTATTTTGTAGGAGGATTTCTACTATCGCCACGTGTAAAAGGTGGTGGGTAGGAAGTGCTAACTCACATCCGTATATTACAGAAAGAGAATTATAAATGTCTTTGCAAATCTACATTTGCTAATTACCACCTCAGCGTCTTTCTGCATATGCACCTGTAAGAACTTATGGTGACATGAACTGCTGGGAGTCTGTTGCATTGTAACGAAAACGCACTGAAGATGGCTGTTTAAAGCCGAAATCTAGGTTTGTGAGAATAATAAAAACTAATGTGATCGCGACTGGCTGCTGTGTGACTCTCCTTCCTTATAGTCTACGGCCGCTGTGCGCAACCCTTCCTGATGGAATCAAAGCTGGTTATAAGTGACCAGCATATAGCCGTGTTAACAAATCAATTTGAGTTGTGAATGTAAAATGGCTCGTCCGATTTATCGTCCAAAATGAGCCATGGAACAAGAAATTAACTAACAATGTTGTCATAGTCTACTCATTAAGAGGTATAATCTCATGTTAAAGGTTCAACATAGTAAGACAGGTATTACGGTCAGAAACTGTATATGTCCAGAGGTAGCGCAAATCACTACACGCCAGTTACCCACACTATATTCACGCAGAGCAGTTAGCGTCTTGCAATAAATTCAGAACTGTGAAACTTACCTCCCTGACAGCTCTCCCTCCACCCCCACCCCCCCAAATAAAAAAGAAAGCAAAAAACTTTAGCGCTTACTACATTTCACTGTTCATGCAATAGAACTGCCGCATCATGTATGGCGCTTTAGTTTACTATTTAATATAGGGGTTGGATAAAAATGTGCAAACACAGCGAGAAGTGCATGCCTGAACATAAATGCAGATGACAGCCACCTCTGCTGGTTGCTAGTTTGTATTCGACCACAAACGGAACCTGTGCAATGTCAAAAATGACTCTGAGCACTATGGGACTTAACTTCAGAGGTCATCAGCGGTCGCGCGGTTCCAGACTGTAACGCCTAGAACCTCTCGGCCACCCCGGCCGGCTGTGCAATGTCCTTCGTAAAAGTGTCATGACAGTATTCTGTGTAGATGAGAACGCATTATGTAGGAGCCGAATGAATATGGACGTGGGTAAATTGTTGATGCTCGTACGGTGTCTTTCCGTAAACAGTTCAGGTTTTATGGCTTCGACACCATGTTTTCCTGTTACGGGTATTTGCATAACTGACGATTTTTTTTTTTTGAATTCCAGCTCGCCGCGCAATTCTCTGATTATGGAGATCCCTTCGATGATGATGATGATGATGTTTGGTTTGTGGGGCGCTCAACTGCGTGGTTATCAGCGCCCGTACAATTACCCAGTCTTTACTCAGTCCAATGTCGCCACTTTCCTGGATGATGATGAAATGAGGAGGACAACACAAACACCCAGTCATCTCGAGGCAGGTGAAAATCCCTGACCCCGCCGGGAATCGAACCCGGGACCCCGTGCTCGGGAAGCGAGAACGCTACCGCGAGTCCACGAGCGGCGGACAGATCCCTTCGAGAGTCACCATAAGGAATGTTTACACAACATCACAGCATACAGGGAAATGAGATAAACATTATCCGCTATATCACAACCCACATGAAAATGTGTGTTGAGTGATAATGACAGACGGTCATTGAAGAGGATTGTGACGGCTGCAGAAGTCAGTACAGAACTGAAAGTCGCACTCCCGAACCCTGTCAGCAAGAAACAAAGGGAGCCCCATAAGCAGGGAGTTGCACAGCGAGCTGCAATACCAAAAACAAACGTCAGTTATGCAAATGTCCGTAACAGAAAAACGTAGTGCCGAAGCCATAAAGCTTGACCTGTACAGAAATTCATTTGGTCGGATGACCCTTATTGCTCACTGTTTCCAACTTCTGGCCGAGTTTACCACATAAGAATGAAACACGGCGACGAGTTCGTGATGATTTGGGCAGGCATATAGTGGTATTCCATGAATCTGGAAGATCCCAGTGGTTGGTTGGTTGGTTGGTTTGTTGGGGGAAGGAGACCAGACAGCGAGGTCATCGGTCTCATCGGATAAGGGAAGGAAGTCGGCCGTGCCCTTTGAAAGGAACCATCCCGGCATTTGCCTGGAGCGATTTAGGGAAATCACGGAAAACCTAAATCAGGATGGCCGGACGCGGGATTGAACCGTCGTCCTCCCGAATGCGAGTCCAGTGTCTAACCACTGCGCCACCTCGCTCGGTAGATCCCATTACTACAAGGATTATGTGACAATGTTGGGTGATCAGGTCCATCTCATGCTTTTTCCCCAATGAGGATGCTGTGTTCGTAAACGACACGGCCCCTGTTCACACGGCTCATATCGCCCAGTACATCATTTGTGAGCACGAGGATGAACTGTTGCATCGTCCCTGGCCACCACATTCACCAGATCACAATATTATCGAGCCTTTCGAGAGGAAGCAGAGCCATCGCTATCCGTCACCATCGTCACCACCTGAAAATGCAACTGTTTTGCAAGAACAGTCGTAAAAGATTCCCTTGATAACCATACGGGACCTGTAGTTGCCCCTACGAGATGACTGGAAGCTGTTTTGAATGCCACCGGTTATCCTACATCATATAAGGCGTGGTATGTGTTGTGTTTGTGTTGTTTCCATATTTTAGTCCACCCCCTGTACTAACTCTATCCGCAGCTCACTTTGCAGACAGTATCCACAAATGCTAGTGAATGTATCTGTAAAGTTATGTTATTGTATGACGCATACCTCAGGACATATGACATCATAAACACTGAGATGCCTGAAAAGCTAGCTTTTGACTAAAACAGAGCGCTAATCACCCAGAATGTAGCCATTCAGTGTTTGTCAGTGAGAACACTTAACGTCTTCCTAAAAGCTTCAAACGTAATTTTAAACCTTTTCTAAACCTTTTGTCGCTTACATACTCGACGTCTAACATTGAACTCATTAACTCATTTATTAAGCAGAGGTATGCAGCTGTTTCATGCACGAGAGGCTGATTCTTTAACTTAACATACTCCAGTATCACTTAATTAAAATTTCCATTGGTCAACAAAAATGGAACTATCGTAAAAATTTTAAAAAACTATTGCTTCTAGCAAGATTCAAATCGAGAACTTCACAAAATGGCTCTGAGCACTATGGGACTTAACATCTGAGGTCATCTCTCCCCTAGAACTTAGAACTACTTAAACCTAACCTACCTAAGGACATCACACACATCCATGTCCTAGACAGGGTTCGAACCTGCGACCTATCGGTCGCGCGGTCCCAGGCTGAAGCGCCTAGAATCCCTCGGCCACACCGGCCCGCAGAACTTCACACTTACAAATCTTGTACCCCTGTCGTCAACTACTGGTGTCAACCTTAATACACTAGAAACGTTTTTACCTGATAGCTTTTAAGATTTTCAGTTCTTCAAAGGTGACATTTTCGAGTTTTTTTGAGAATTCCATCGTACTGATTTATGAAGCTGATGTCAGCCACAGGAACTGCGCATAAATAAATAGCAGTCTGGAGTGTTTTGAGAAGAGTTTTAATAATCAGTGATGTCCGACTGTTGTTTCCTCAACATTACGTCTAAAATTATCATTTTTGGCTTCTAGCAGTTGCACTGTACTTGGAGAGCACAAATTGTAATCTCTTCTATTAATGATCAGGGTGCATTCTAAGAGCCCAAGAGTACCGCTTTACGTCATTTGGAGCCGTGATCCGAATCATTGTTTAATCGTTCTTCATTCGACCTGCATCAATTGGTTAAATGTCCTCGAGCTTTTGGGCTTCTTAACCATTGCCTAGTGGTGAATCATCACTTGACTATGTACAAGGAACATTTTTCAGAAAGTTTGAGGACATTTATCCACTTGATACAGCTAGGAGCTCGAGAAAAATTTACGATTTTATACAGCCATAAAGTCCGCCCCGATAGCTGAGTGGTCAGCGTGACGGATTGCCGTCCTACGGGCCCGGGTTCGATTCCCGACTGTGTCGAAGATTTTCTGCGCTTAGGGTCTTGTGTTGGCTTCATCATCGTTTCACCCCCATCCGGCACGCAGGTCGCCCAATGTGGCGTCGAATGTAGTAAGACGTGCACCAAGACGGCCGGCCCTGCCCCGCAAGGGGCCTTCCGGCCAATGACGCCAAACGCTCATTTCATTTCACAACCACGAAACCGCGGATCCTTTCATCATGTCGATATATATCTACACTCCTGGAAATGGAAAAAAGAACACATTGACACCGATGTGTCAGACCCACCATACTTGATCCGGACACTGCGAGAGGGCTGTACAAGCAATGATCACACGCACGGCACAGCGGACACACCAGGAACCGCGGTGTTGGCCGTCGAATGGCGCTAGCTGCGCAGCATTTGTGCACCGTCGCCGTCAGTGTCAGCCAGTTTGCCGTGGCATACGGAGCTCCATCGCAGTCTTTAACACTGGTAGCATGCCGCGACAGCGTGGACGTGAACCGTATGTGCAGTTGATGGACTTTGAGCGAGGGCGTATAGTGGGCATGCGGGAGGCCGGGTGGACGTACCGCCGAATTGCTCAACACGTGGGGCGTGAGGTCTCCACAGTACATCGATGTTGTCGCCAGTGGTCGGCGGAAGGTGCACGTGCCCGTCGACCTGGGACCGGACCGCAGCGACGCACGCATGCACGCCAAGACCGTAGGATCCTGCGCAGTGCCGTAGGGGACCGCACCGCCACTTCCCAGCAAATTAGGGACACTGTTGCTCCTGGGGTATCGGCGAGGACCATTCGCAAACGTCTCCATGAAGCTGGGCTACGGTCCCGCACACCGTTAGGCCGTCTTCCGCTCACGCCCCAACATCGTGCAGCCCGCCTCCAGTGGTGTCGCGACAGGCGTGAATGGAGGGGCGAATGGAGACGTGTCGTCTTCAGCGATGAGAGTCGCTTCTGCCTTGGTGCCAATGATGGTCGTATGCGTGTTTGGCGCCGTGCAGGTGAGCGCCACAATCAGGACTGCATACGACCGAGGCACACAGGGCCAACACCCGGCATCATGGTGTGGGGAGCGATCTCCTACACTGGCCGTACACCACTGGCGATCGTCGAGGGGACACTGAATAGTGCACAGTACATCCAAACCGTCATCGAACCCATCATTCTACCATTCCTAGACCGGCAAGGGAACTTGCTGTTCCAACAGTACAATGCACGTCCGCATGTATCCCGTGCCACCCAACGTGCTCTAGAAGGTGTAAGTCAACTACCCTGGCCAGCAAGATCTCCGGATCTGTCCCCCATTGAGCATGTTTGGGACTGGATGAAGCGTCGTCTCACGCGGTCTGCACGTCCAGCACGAACGCTGGTCCAACTGAGGCGCCAGGTGGAAATGGCATGGCAAGCCGTTCCACAGGACTACATCCAGCATCTCTACGATCGTCTCCATGGGAGAATAGCAGCCTGCATTGCTGCGAAAGGTGGATATACACTGTACTAGTGCCGACATTGTGCATGCTCTGTTGCCTGTGTCTATGTGCCTGTGGTTCTGTCAGTGTGATCATGTGATGTATCTGACCCCAGAAATGTGTCAATAAAGTTTCCCCTTCCTGGGACAATGAATTCACGGTGTTCTTATTTCAATTTCCAGGAGTGTATATCTATATATCATCACCAGCTAACTGGTACAGAAACAAATGCATATAATTGGGGATTTGGATTATTAGGAGCGCCGTGCAGTATGTGCTGAAACCATCTCAAGCTCATTCTAGCCGCTGCCTGTGCCGCCTCCACCGCCTCCACGGCCGCCTCCACCAGCGCCGCCCCACTTTTATGCTCGCCATTAGCGGGACAACACATTATGCCCGCGGGCCGCGCCTCTCTGCAGGCAAAATCCATAAAACGCCGGGCCGCATTAAATTTTTTAGCCCAGTAATATTGGGCCGCAGTCGTGTTCGAGTTAACGAGCGCGCAGCCCTCTGACGTCGACGCTCTCCTCGCCTCCTCACCGGCACAGCACACCTCTCTCGCTGCGTGGAACACAACACGCACCCTCCCCCTCGGGTTTGGAGGCCGCACTGGCCTGAAGTAATTCGCTACGGTAGAGTGAAATACTCTGCTTTTTAGTACACGGTCTGAGTTACTCTGCATTTGGGATATGCCCAATACTCTATCTTGTGTAGTGGTGTATGGGCATCATTACATTCTACACCAGAGTTGTAAAACTACCAGAGGCTGTTAGACTACCATACGAGGGCTGTTCAGAAAGAGTGAAATACTCTGCTTTTTAGTACACGGTCTGAGTTACTCTGCATTTGGGATATGCCCAATATTCTATCTTGTGTAGTGGTGTATGGGCATCATTACATTCTACACCAGAGTTGTAAAACTACCAGAGGCTGTTAGACTATCATACGAGGGCTGTTCAGAAAGTAAGCTCCGATTGATCGCGAAATGGAAACGACTATGATAATCCGATAAAGCTTAGCACAGATGTGTTGGGCAGTGTCTCTAGTATGACCCTAGATAGCATCACGTCACTCCTCTCATTTCTGAGCTCACAGTGATCGCGTAAAGTTGTCTAGAGAATAGTGTCTCCCGCCAAGTACGAGGACCTGGTGAGAAATTTCGCCTGAAGCTATACAGCCAACATTACCTAACTGTCGTGCAGTTTCTTCTACAAGGCAATATTCTCAGCCGCATTCTGAAGGGGCAATGAAGATGCTCCTGCATCGTTTTCAATTGGAATGTTTGACTACCCACAATACAGCCCGTAATTGACTCCCCCTGCGTTTCATTTCTGCTCACATGAACCGCTGGCTATGAATACAACATTTTGGCATAGAAAACGAGCTGTAGGCCAGCGTAGAGAATTGGCGGAAAGCACTGGCGGCTGTCCTTTATGATGAGGGTTTTGGAAAGTTGGTACAACGCTACGACAAATGTCTTAGTCAGAACGGCAACTACGTAGAGAAGTAGCTGGATGGTGTAGCTAACTGTTAAAAATAAAACATTTCTAATTTTCACTGTGGTTCCCATTTCGCGATCAATCGGAGCTTACTTTCTGAACAGCCCTCGTAAATACGCGTACACTACGGTATTTTTAAGGTCGACACACCATACCTGCATGTTAGATGGGTTGCATACCGGTTTGGCGTTGCCTCTTAACGCTTGCTTTCTTTATGTACGCTATCGGTGTCTTACTGGATGCACCTAAAAACCAGAAATGGTGAACAGACTAGGAACCAAGGAAGCACAGGAAGCGTTTAATGGATCGTCCACATAGAGATCATTCGAGATGGAGCACAGGCTCGGATTGCTACAAAGAATGGGAAAGGAAATCAGCCATGCCCTTTCAAAGGAACCATAATAAAATAGGGAAATTACGGGAAACCCAAATCAGGATGGCCGGACGCGGGTTTGAACCATTGTCCTCCCGAATGTGAGTCCAGAGTGCTAACAAATGTGCCACCTGGCTCTCTAGAAACCGAGTGATGATACGAGGGTGAGTCAAATGAAAACATTAAATATTTATTTTAAATATTATTTATTGTGCAGAAGAGGTACAAAGCTGGATCACTTTTCAACATAATCTCCCCCACGCTCAATTCAAGTCCTCCAGCGCTTACAAAGTGCATAAATTCCTTTAGAAAAAAAAATCCTTTGGTAGTCCGCGCAGCCACTCACGCACCGCGTGGCGTACCTCTTCATCAGAACGGAACTTCTTTCCTCCCATTGCGTCTTTTAGTGGTCCAAACATATGGAAATCACTTGGGGCAAGGTCTGGTGAGTAGGGTGGGTGAGGAAGACGCTCAAAATCCAAGTCTGTGGTTGTTGCAACTATTGTACGGGCAATGTGGGGCCTTGCATTGTCATGTTGCAAAAGGACACCTGCTGACGGCAATCCACGTCGCTTTGATTTGATTTTTTAGGAGATCTGTGTTTGATGCACTGGTGACAGTGGTCCCTCTAGGCATGTAATGCCCCAAAATCTTCCCTGCTGATGGTTCTGTTCGAAACTTCTTTGGTTTTGGTGATGAGGAATGGCGATATTTCTTGCTCGCTCTCTTCGTTTCCGGTTGGTGGAAGTGAAGCCAGGTTTCGTCCCCAGTAATGATTTTGCAAGGAAGCCATCACCTTCTCGTTCAAAGCGCCGAAGAAGTTCTTCACAAGCATCAACACATCGTTCTCTCATTTCAGGATTCAGCTGCCGTGGCACATATCTTGCAGACATTTTGTGAAACTGGAACACATCATGCACAATATGGTGTGCTGACCCATGAATAATCTGTAAACATGCTGCAATGTCATTCAGTGTCACTCGGTGGTTTTTTTTTTCACTGTGGCTTCAACTGCTGCAATGTTAGGTGGAGTCACAACTCGTTGTGCCTGAGCTGGACGAGGAGCATCTTCCACTGAAGTCACACCATTTGAGAACTTCCTACTCCATTCGTAGACTTGCTGCTGTGACAAACATGAATCACCGTATTGAACCTTCATTCGTCGATGAATTTCAATAGATTTCAAACCTTCACTACGCAAAAACCGAATAACAGAACGCTGTTCTGCCCTGGTGCAAGTCGCAAGTGGGACGGCCATCTTTATACTGATACTGTGACGGTATGTGTGCATCTGCGCTATGCTGCCACTTACAGATCATTCTGCACGCTGTTTGTAGCACGCTTACCAACTTACAGGAAAACGACGTGAAATTTCGATTTGTTATTACAAATTTAAGGTTTTCATTTGACTCACCCTCGTCCAGGTAATCTATGGAATATTTTAGTTCTACATAGTTATCCTCATGCCTGTTACAGAAAAGTGCAGAATATTTATAGCAAAATTAATATTGTCGATATTTAATTCAGATTTTATTCGGCAATTGTTGATTTATAACGTGAAACAGAGGTATGTTGTAGTAAAAATAAAGATAACAATACAATTTATCGTATAGCTATAGAAAATGCAATTTTATCGACATAAACGTAAAATAAAAAAAAACCTGCGAAACAAAAATACGTCAAACATCGCTTCAATACTTCGACAAACTTATGTAAAAAAAATTTCCGATATTCACAAACAACTTTTTCATTTATCAGCAATAACAAGAAACTCTTACCTTTGATAGTGATGAAGAACGTTCCATTGATTTCAGAATAACAATAATTATTCATATCTTTATGTTTGTGGATGTAAACTGAACTTGCATCAAAAGTAATTGCTTTGGTTACATAAAAGCGCAGAAGTTGCGATCAACTAACTTGTATTACTATACATTCATTCATGTTCGTTTCGCTACCAATGCTACCTGTACTACCAGTAATCCTACCACGTACTACGTCATTTGTGTATTGAACCAAAACTATAGAACCTTAGTTTAGGTATGGTGCAACTTTAGTCTATTGTATACTGTCTTCGGGGTCTCATCGACTAACAGAATGGGCTGCGTTTCACATGATCGTTGTTTGACGTTCGGGTTATACAACCGTCTTCAAAGCAATTTCTGTTAAAATGAGTAAAATAGAAAAGACTAAAGTTGCACCATACCTAAACTAAGGTTCTATAGTTATTGACTGTGGATGGTATCGTCCGAATGGAAATAATGAAGTCGCTGTAAAAAAGTCATTATTTTTGGCACTTATCTTGAATGGATTCCCACGTAGATTTCGTCGAAGTTGTTGATTCTAGGGTGATTCCACTTTGACTGCTAGAAGGTCCACTGGAAAGTCCACTGGACCTGACGGGATACCAATTCAATTCTACACAGAGTACGCGAAAGAACTTGCCCCCCTTCTAACAGCCGTGTACCGCAAGTCTCTAGAGGAACGGAAGGTTCCAAATGATTGGAAAAGAGCACAGGTAGTCCCAGTCTTCAAGAAGGGTCGTCGAGCAGATGCGCAAAACTATAGACCTATATCTCTGACGTCGATCTGTTGTAGAATTTTAGAACATGTTTTTTGCTCGAGTATCATGTCGTTTTTGGAAACTCAGAATCTACTATGTAGGAATCAACATGGATTCCGAAAACAGCGATCGTGTGAGACCCAACTAACTTTATTTGTTCATGAGACCCAGAAAATATTACATACAGGCTCCCAGGTAGATGCTATTTTTCTTGACTTCCGGAAGGCGTTCGATACAGTTCCGCACTGTCGCCTGATAAACAAAGTAAGAGCCTACGGAATATCAGACCAGCTGTGTGGCTGGATTGAAGAGTTTTTAGCAAACAGAACACAGCATATTGTTATCAATGGGGAGACGTCTACAGACGTTAAAGTAACCTCTGGCGTGCCACAGGGGGTGTTATGGGTCCATTGCTTTTCACAATATATATAAATGACCTAGTAGATAGTGTCGGAAGTTCCATGCGGCTTTTCGCGGATGATGCTGTAGTATACAGAGAAGCTGCAGCATTAGAAAACTGTAGCGAAATGCAGGAAGATCTGCAGCGGATAGGCACTTGGTGCAGGGAGTGGCAACTGACACTTAACATAGACAAATGTAATGTATTGCGAATACATAGAAAGAAGGATCCTTTATTGTATGATTATATGATAGCGGAATAAACACTGGTAGCAGTTACTTCTGTAAAATATCTGGGAGTATGCGTGCGGAACGATTTGAAGTGGAATGATCGTATAAAATTAATTGTTGGTAAGGCGGGTACCAGGTTGAGATTCATTGGGAGAGTCCTTAGAAAATGTAGTCCATCAACAAAGGAGGTGGCTTACAAAACACTCGTTCGACCTATACTTGAGTATTGCTCATCAGTGTGGGATCCGTACCAGATCGGGTTGACGGAGGAGATAGAGAAGATCCAAAGAAGAGCGGCGCGTTTCGTCACAGGGTTATTTGGTAACCGTGATAGCGTTACGGAGATGTTTAACAAACTCAAGTGGCAGACTCTGCAAGAGAGGCGCTCTGCATCGCGGTGTAGCTTGCTCGCCAGGTTTCGAGAGGGTGCGTTTCTGGATGAGGTATCGAATATATTGCTTCCCCCTACTTATACCTCCCGAGGAGATCACGAATGTAAAATTAGAGGGCTTAGAGCGCGCACGGAGGCTTTCAGACAGTCGTTCTTCCCGCGAACCATACGCGACTGGAACAGGAAAGGGAGATAATGACAGTGGCACGTAAAGTGCCCTCTGCCACACACCGTTGGGTGGCTTGCGGAGTATAAATGTAGATGTAGATGTAGATGTAGGTCCAGATCTGTATTTTAGCAATATTTGAAGACCTAAGAAATGCGTTTTTCAGGAAATTCTTAATGATCAAACAATCCCAGATCAGAACAATGGTATGGCAGAAATAATTTTTGACTTGATGTTCACGATCCACAATTTTATTAAACTTCTTGTAAATTCACATATACTTCTTCTTAATTGTCACATCATCAAGAAAACAGTTTTGCATCAACCTTCATATATTTAATTTCCACTTTAATCAAACATAAGACTTGACTGATCTTTTACAAAGCGAAATAACAACTTCTGCAAAGTGAAACAAAGACTGCTCTGTGCGCATTCGCGCCAAAACGGTTACAAGTAAGTCAAAGATTATGACAGTCTCACAGAAATGAATACACACAAGAACCATATCACTGTAATATATCGATACATCGCAGTACCTATACATTAATAAAACCAAATGTGAATATTGTCACAAAAATATGTCTGTTACTTCGCAGAAAAGTAGTACGATACTACTGGTATCGAGAACTGGGGTTGGAGAGCCGTAATGGTCACGTAAATAAAGAACCATTACAAGTGCACGTTACAAGGTGTCTGTCTCAGAGCAGCTCTTGAAGTAACCGATTAGTAACAGCTCGTTGTCTCACAGTGGTGCCAACTGATTCTCGAATTGCTGCTGCAGACGCAGTAAGATGCGCCACAGCTGTACGTCGAGCACGACGGTTTTCCCTCCCTGTAGTTCCACGTGGCCGTTCAGGGCCCGCTCTGCTTACGACTGTACTTTACCGTGACCATCTCTGCCATCAATCATGTACAGTGCCTACATTCCTGCCAAGTCTTTCTGCACTATGGCGGATAGAACATCCAGTTTTTTTCGGAGCACAATTACACGACCTTGTTCATATTCAGTGACGTGTTCATAATGGCGTCTTTGGCGCTTAAAGGCGTTCCTGACTATCATAAACACATCACGTCCCATCCCAAAGGTAACTAATGCTCACAAAAGTAACAGCCTTTAGTTAAAGCAAACCTGAATTGCATCGTCATAGTGGTGCTACTAGGCCGGCCGCTGTGGCCGAGCGCTTCAGTCCTGAACCGCGCTGCTGCTACGGTCGCAGGTTCGTATCCTGCATCGGGCATGGATGTGTGTGATGTCCTTAGTTTAGTTAGATATAAGTACAGGGCTATTACAAATGATTGAAGCGATTTCATAAATTCACTGTAGCTCCATTCATTGACATATGGTCACGACAAACTACAGATACGTAGAAAAACTCATAAAATTTTGTTTCTGCCGTGAGAGCGCAGTGAGACAAAATGGCGACAGGAGCCGAGAAAGCGTGTGTCGTGCTTGAAATGCACTCACATCAGTCAGTCATAACAGTGCAACGACACTTCAGGACGAAGTTCAACAAAGATCCACCAACTGCTAACTCCATTCGGCGATGGTATGCGCAGTTTAAAGCTTCTGGATGCCTCTGTAAGGGGAAATCAACGGGTCGGCCTGCAGTGAGCGAAGAAACGGTTGAACGCGTGCGGGCAAGTTTCACGCATAGTGATGTGAAAGATTCAGTGTTTAAACCTCCTCTACCAAGAAACGTGCCAGAACTGCGAGCTCGCATCATCGATGCTTTCGAACTCATTGATGGGGACATGCTGCGCCGAGTGTGGGAGGAACTTGATTATCGACTTGATGTCTGCCGAATCACTAAAGGGGCACATATCCAACATTTGTGAATGCCTAAAAAAACTTTTTGAGTTTTTGTATGTGTGTGCAAAGCATTTTGAAAATATCTCAAATAATAAAGTTATTGTTGAGCTGTGAAATCGCTTCAATCATTTGTAATAACCCTGTATTACTAAGTCTAGGGGACTGATGACCTCAGATGTTAAGTCCCATAGAGCTGAGAGCCATTTGAGCCATTTTGGCGCTACTACCGTCACTTATACGCGACTGGTGCAAAATTTGAATGGAGGTCATCTTTCAGATTCAGAAATATAGCAACCTGCTGTCGTTTATCTCACACAACTCGTTCTTGATGGGCTTTTTTTCTAGTGTAAATTGTCATACTGAACCACACGTTGTGAAAATTGTAAAGTGAATTAATCGATAGCGTGTAGCGAGAAAAGTGAAAAGACCTATACCGCGCGAAATGGGATCTTGTACCTCTGAAACCATTACATCAAGTATTTGAAACGTCCCAGAAGATTCCAGGTTCGAATCCTGGCAGGGTCGCCATATGAAACGTCCCCTTTGAAAAATTGTAGAAGACAATGCTTAAACTGACACACAATATTTTTAGCGCAACGCAATCTGACTTTCAAAAATCCCTACAAAAGAATGGCCCTGACTAACATTAACCTATACCTTTCACAAATCACTTACCTCACCAAAAATCTTCGTTACTCGAACTACTGCAATACAGCGAGCACCACTACTGCCAGCTAAATAAAAGATTCAAACTACTGAAGGCACTAACTACTGATAGGCATAGTTAGCAAATGAAAGATTTTAATAGAGAACAAACAATGTATTTACCTTAATAATCATAATATATATAGCAGTTCATGCCATCCAGTCTTACAAATTTCAAATCTGCGCCATTTCTCTCCCCACATCCACCACTTCTGGCGGCTCACCTCCAACTGCCCAACGCTACGCGCTGTTCACGTCCAGCTGCCCAACACTACAATGGCAGACAACAATGCAAACGAGCCACAGACTGCACACAGCACAGCCAGTGATTTTCATACAGAGAGCGCTACGTGGCGGCGGCGTTACCAATATAGGAACGTAAACAACCTACTTACATATTGTTCACCCAATGTGTACTGAGGCGGTAAGAGACAGACAATACGTCTTGCGGGTATACCGCCGCTACGCCTCGCCTTTGCCCTGCGCGCACTTCGGCGCTCCTCCTCACTTTTGTGTTTCGTTTGGCGCCTCTTCGAGATGGAGTCGCTGACTCGGCTGTCGATTAGGGATTCGGGGGCCGTGCGGCTCTCGGCGACACGTGATTTCTGCGCGACACCCGGCCACCGGGGTCCGGGATAATCTCGTCCGCCGCTACGTGACGTTCCCGAAGCCAGCAGGCGCGCTCTGGCTGCCCAAAGAAAGCGCCCCCCGGATGGCAGATTCAAGATACCTCCCAAAACCACCGTCTGCCGGTTTAGCGGTCGCCCTTAATGCCCTTAACGATGACTGCGGCGAATTTTGACAGCGGTAAAAGCCAGGCGATGATCAACTCGTCGAAGGACACGGAATTTCCTGCCTGTTTTTATCAAAGTTGTATCTGAGGAGTACTTCAGCGACTCTGCTCTGGATTTTAGGCGTTCTGCTCTCCTTACTCTATTTCCTTCCTTTTTTTCCTAATTATGTGCCCGTAATTCCATTGGCCACGACGTGGCAGTTACCTTTCTTTTAGGTTGGTTGGTTGTTTGGGGGAAGAGACCAAACAGCGAGGTTACCGGTCTCATAGGATTTGGGAAGGACGGGGAAGGAAGTCGGCCGTGCCCTTTCAAAGGAACCATCCCGGCATTTGCCTGGAGCGATTTAGGGCAATCACGTGAAAACTTAATTCGGAATGGCCGGACGCGGGATTGAACCGTCGTCCTTCCGAATGCGAATCCAGTGTGCTAACCACTGCGCCACCTCGCTCGGTAGACCTTTCTTTATGGGCCGGCCGGAGTGGCCCAGCGGTTCTAGGCGCTACAGTCTGGAACCGCGCGACCGCTACGGTCGCAGTTTCGAATCCTGCCTCGGGCATGGATGTGTGTGATGTCCTTAGGTTAGTTAGGTTTAAGTAGTTCTAAGTTCTAGGGGACTGATGACCACAGCAGTTAAGTTCCATAGTGCTCAGAGCCATTTGAACCATTTTTTTTTGCCACCTTTCTTTAAAAGAGAACCTCATACACTAAAGTGACAAAAGTTATGGAATAGCGATATGCACATCTACAGATGGGGGTATTATCGCATACACAAGGTATAAAAGGGTAATGCATTAGCGGAGCTGTAATTTATACTCAGATGATTCAGTGTGAAAACGTTTCTGACGTGATTATCACCGCACGGCGGGAATTCAGTATCCCGAGATCCACAGTGTCAACAGTCTACCGTGAATATCAAATTTCAAGCATTACCTGTCACCACGGACAACGCAGTGGCCTACGGCCTTCATTTAACGACCGAGAGCAGCGGCGTTCGCGTAGAGCTGTCAGTGTTAACAGCAACAATACTGCGAGAAATAACCGCAGAAATCAATATGGGACGTACGACGAACGCATCCATTAGGCCAGTGCGACAAAACGTGGCGTTAATGGGCTGTGGCAGCTAACAGCACATTATCATCTGTAGCGCCTCGTTTAGTCTCGTCACCATATCGCTTGGACTCGACTGGATACCCATGGCCTGGTCAGATGAGCCCCGATTTCAGATCGTCAGAGCTAATGGTAGTCTTCGAGCGCGGCGCAGGTCCCACGAAGTCCTGGACCCAATTAATCATCATGACACTGTGCAAACTTCTGCTGGCTCCATGATGCTGTGATCTGTGTTTTCATGGAATGGGCTGGATCATCTGGCCCATTGAGGCAATCGTTGACTGTAAATTATTTTGTTCGGCTACCTGAAGACCACTTTTAGCCATTCATGGACTCCATTTTTGTGCATGAGAATGAGGGGCCACTACCTTGATCGCCCGACATGTCCACTGATACCCATGGCCTGGTCAGGTGAGCCCCGATTTCAGATCGTCAGAGCTGATGGTAGTGTTCGAGCGCGGCGCAGGTCCCACGAAGTCCTGGACCCAATTAATCATCATGACACTGTGCAAACCTCTGCTGGCTCCATGATGCTGTGATATGTGTTTTCATGGAATGGGCTGGATCATCTGGCCCATTGAGGCAATCGTTGACTGTAAATTATTTTGTTCGGCTACCTGAAGACCACTTTTAGCCATTCATGGACTCCATTTTTGTGCATGAGAATGAGGGGGGCCACTACCTTGATCGCCCGACATGTCCACTGATACCCATGGCCTGGTCAGATGAGCCCCGATTTCAGATCGTCAGAGCTGATGGTAGTGTTCAAGCGCGGCGCAGGTCCCACGAAGTCCCGGACCCAATTAATCATCATGACACTGTGCAAACTTCTGCTGGCTCCATGATGCTGTGATCTGTGTTTTCATGGAATGGGCTGGATCATCTGGCCCATTGAGGCAATCGTTGACTGTAAATTACACTCCTGGAAATTGAAATAAGAACACCGTGAATTCATTGTCCCAGGAAGGGGAAACTTTATTGACACATTTCTGGGGTCAGATACATCACATGATCACACTGACAGAACCACAGGCACATAGACACAGGCAACAGAGCATGCACAATGTCGGCACTAGTACAGTGTATATCCACCTTTCGCAGCAATGCAGGCTGCTATTCTCCCATGGAGACGATCGTAGAGATGCTGAATGTAGTCCTGTGGAACGGCTTGCCATGCCATTTCCACCTGGCGCCTCAGTTGGACCAGCGTTCGTGCTGGACGTGCAGACCGCGTGAGACGACGCTTCATCCAGTCCCAAACATGCTCAATGGGGGACAGATCCGGAGATCTTGCTGGCCAGGGTAGTTGACTTACACCTTCTAGAGCACGTTGGGTGGCACGGGATACATGCGGACGTGCATTGTCCTGTTGGAACAGCAAGTTCCCTTGCCGGTCTAGGAATGGTAGAACGATGGGTTCGATGACGGTTTGGATGTACCGTGCACTATTCAGTGTCCCCTCGACGATCACCAGTGGTGTACGGCCAGTGTAGGAGATCGCTCCCCACACCATGATGCCGGGTGTTGGCCCTGTGTGCCTCGGTCGTATGCAGTCCTGATTGTGGCGCTCACCTGCACGGTGCCAAACACGCATACGACCATCATTGGCACTAAGGCAGAAGCGACTCTCATCGCTGAAGACGACACGTCTCCATTCGTCCCTCCATTCACGCCTGTCGCGACACCACTGGAGGCGGGCTGCACGATGTTGGGGCGTGAGCGGAAGACGGCCTAACGGTGTGCGGGATCGTAGCCCAGCTTCATGGAGACGGTTGCGAATGGTCCTCGCCGGTACCCCAGGAGCAAAAGTGTCCCTAATTTGCTGGGAAGTGGCGGTGCGGTCCCCTACGGCACTGCGTAGGATCCTACGGTCTTGGCGTGCATCCGTGCGTCGCTGCGGTCCGGTCCCAGGTCGACGGGCACGTGCACCTTCCGCCGACCACTGGCGACAACATCGATGTATTGTGGAGACCTCACGCCCCACGTGTTGAGCAATTCGGCGGTACGTCCACCCGGCCTCCCGCATGCCCACTATACGCCCTCGCTCAAAGTCCGTCAACTGCACATGCGGTTCACGTCCACGCTGTCGCGGCATGCTACCAGTGTTAAAGACTGCGATGGAGCTCCGTATGCCACGGCAAACTGGCTGACACTGACGGCGGCGGTGCACAAATGCTGCGCAGCTAGCGCCATTCGACGGCCAACACCGCGGTTCCTGGTGTGTCCGCTGTGCCGTGCGTGTGATCATTGCTTGTACAGCCCTCTCGCAGTGTCCGGAGCAAGTATAGTGGGTCTGACACACCGGTGTCAATGTGTTCTTTTTTCCATTTCCAGGAGTGTATTTTGTTCGGCTACCTGAAGACCACTTTTAGCCATTCATGGACTCCATTTTTGTGCATGAGAGTGAGGGGGCCACTACCTTGATCGCCCGACATGTCCAGTGATTGGATATAATCGGGAGGTCAGTTCGTGCACACAATCCTGCACTGGCAACACTTTCGCAATTATGGACGGCTATAGAGGCAGCATGGCTCAGTACTTATCCAGGACACTTCCAAAGACTTGTTGAGTCCATGACATGTTGAGTTGCTGCACTATTCCGGGCAAAAGAAAGTCCGACAAGATATCAGCAGGTACCCCATAACTTATCACCTCAATGTAAATATCTCTCCAGAAGGTTATGTTACCAGTATAAAAACCATAACAGGGCCCGCGGTATAGCTTTACCAAAAATATTCCTTCGTTCTAGCGCCTCTAACTTAACAGATGAATGGAAACGGAGAGTTTCATTATTTATGTAAGTGTGCAAGCACTCACAGAAGCTAAAATCTTGTAGGCACTTAGGACACGTCATGGTCCTCTTCTATTTATTGTTACCCCATCAACATTTCGACCCCTCTGCCTCGATCTTAATCAGGATATTTTGGTGTCGCTGGTAGGCTGAACTAGCTGGGGACACCAGACCAGAGATGAGCGATCGATACGTTTATGGTGTAAGAAGAAACACAAGAGGAATATGACGTGGCCCCTTTTACAGAATAATTCCTCATTTTAGCATCAAAAATGGTTCAAATGGCTCTGAGCACTATGGGACTCAACTGCTGTGGTCATAAGTCCCCTAGAACTTAGAACTACTTAAACCTAACTAACCTAAGGACAGCACACAACACCCAGCCATCACGAGGCAGAGAAAATCCCTGACCCCGCCGGGAATCGAACCCGGGAACTCGGGCGTGGGAAGTGAGAACGCTACCGCACGACCACGAGATGCGGGCATTTTAGCATCATGCAGCGATTTAAGAACTACACACTAAGCAAAAATTGCTAAAAGTGAAAAGAACACATTCATATTTCATTTTTTTTTCGTAAAATGTCAAAACATCCACTTACCTTTCAGCTTTATAATGAAATTTTTTGCCTTCTGCTGCCGGAAAGTGCCACACGTTACCCAGAGTCGCGCACACAATACACGGCTTGTTAATGGCATCACTCAACCTAATGACTAGAGTATAATATTGCGAATGGTGTAGTGCGAAGTTAATATGCGGCAGTTCAAAACGACTATAGTGAGTGCATGGGACTGTAACTATTTCAAGCATCGCAACACATCGGTAAGATTTAGACACTGCACACGATAGTTGAATTTTTTTACGCATTTTATTGGTGTTCTACGCGTATTTCACTCCCATTGGATGCAAGGACGTCATCTGAGTTTTTCGCCATAAATTCTGCAACACGTGTGAAGTCGCTGATAGGTGAGCTTTTTGAGTAATGGAATTTTTTTCGGCAGGGTCTTCCACATATCCCATAAAAAGAATTACGTCGGTGTCGGATCCGGAGATCTAGTTGTTCAAGTGCAGAACACAGCATCGTCATGTCCTGTGTTACTGATCCAAGGAACTGGAATATGTCACTTTAAAAATGAGGGAAAGTTTACAGGCATATAGATGTGCTAGATTGTATCGCTGACGAAGTTTCTGCAGTGCGATGACAGGACGATAATTGTTAAACTACACCTGTAAGGCCTTCCTTACGGGATCCACAAATTTCAGTTATGACATAGACCTTTTTACTTACACATCACCTCACATGCGACGGCTACTTGGTCACTACACTTACTCAACAATCGAAATTTTAAACTTTCTTTTATATCCTTTAAGATTCGTATCGATATATCACTATGCACTATACTGTTATAGGTTTTTGTAATCGCTACATTAAGTTTGAATCGCTCTGTATAATGAACTGTGTCTGGCCACAGGAATTCGCATTTCAAGCTGATATTCATAGCAGTCACGGTCAGGCCTAACTTAAAATGTTCGCATTTAAAAATACGCAGAAATACTTGGCACACGACATGTCTGTTCCATTTGGGAAAACGTGCCTCGCCGAGATAAGAACGATGGAAATGTTCAGTACTTCAGTACTCCATCCGAGCAAAAACGCGGGGGTCTCTGCTCGCCTATCGGTCATTTAAATCAGACGCCTGTAATAATCTGCCAGCCTTCCAAATATTTGCTCGAAAAATTTGATATCGCCGCTGTCGGCTCTGGGGTATCAATCTTCTTGGCACGATACAATATATAGGAGTTGGCTGCAGCGCCATGGCTACATCAGAAGCCACTCTCGAAAAATTAATCACTGTTGTCGATACGACACCTTCGCCGACTTGGGCTCGGTTTGCTGTGTCGCCGCTAACAGCTCTCACGTTTCCTCGCCAGTGAGAACATGCGGCCACGGCGGAGTATTGGCACAGCTGGTAGCATTGCCGCACTAACAACCAGTATCTGGCGGGTACGCTACGGCGATGCTTCGCAAAGAGTGAGCATAGCCGATTCCAATTCCGGTTGTTTCTACAGGGTGTTCGGAAATTCCCGTTACAAACTTCTAGCACTTGCAGAGGGGAGTGAGTACATAATATTTGGAATAGGAACCCATATCTATGGAGGTTTCAGTTCAGATGTTTAACTCATACACTACTAACTGAGAAACTGAATTAGGTTGACGCAGTACAACTATTAGGTAACAATTCGAAAGGAAACATCCATTTATCACTTAAGAACATTTGTTTGTATCAACTCTTAAACATTACGCGTTTATATTTATCGGAAACAAATAAAAAAAAAGCACACTGTAGGTACCGAACAGCACTGATGCCTTACATCAGCGGCTCGATGTGGCGACAACCGAAGTTGTTACAGACATTGAACCTTCGAAGAATGTTCTGGTCCACACTCTCCAACATACGTAGTGTTTCTTCAGTTTCTAGTAAGCGGCCAGAATTCGCGCCAACAGGTGTTTCTCTGTCTATACAGGAGTCTGCTTTGCATACGGCATCACGATAATGAGTCCAGGTCATCCTGTCTACTCTGATGCATACCAGGACAAGCAACTCTGACATTTTTCTCTTTCCCTCAGCAGACGTGGAAGCGTTACACATCAGAACTGAAACATTCTGGAAAAGGGACATTTCTGGACATGTGTTCCTACACAAATTACACTGAAGCGCCAAAGAAACTAGTATAGCCAAGCGTATTAAAATACTGCCGGCCGGTGTGGCAGTGGACTAAAAATAAAAAATGACAATCCATAAATAACCCCATACTAACCGGAATACCAAACAAAAAGGCTACGAACTTGTAGGCTAACCTGTTATGATGAATACCGACTACTAGCATCTGAGCCTAGAACCAACGCCGGCCGGTGTGGCCGAGCGGTTCTAGGCGCTTCAGTCTGGAACTGCGCGACCGCTACGGTCGCAGATTCGAATCCTGCCTCGGGCATGGATGTGTGTGATGTCCTTAGGTTAGTTAGGTTTAAGTAGTACTAAGTTCTAGGGAACTGATGACCTCCGATGTTAAGTCCCATAGTGCTTAGAGCCATTTGAACCATTTTTTGTATTCAAATACAGGACTATGTAAACAGGTAGAATACGTCACTGCGGTCGGCACCGCCTATATGACATCAGGTGTGTGGCGCAGTTGTTAGATCGCATACTGCTGCTACAACGGCAGGTTATCAACATTTGAGTTTGAAAGTGGTGTTATAGCATCTCCGAGGTGGCAATGAAATGAGGCTTTTCCCGTACGACCATTTCACGAGTGTACCGTAAACATCAAACGGTAAAACATCAAATCTCCGACATCACTGCGGCCGAAAAAAGATCCTCTAGGAACGGGAGCAACAACCACTGAAGAGAATCGTTCAACTTCGCAGAAGTGCAACCTTTCCGCAAATTGTTGCAGATTTCAGTGCTGTGCCGTCAACAAGTGTCTGCGCGCGAACCATTCAACGAAACATCATCGATATGGGCTTTTGGAGCAGAAGGCCCACTCGTGTACCCTTCATGACTGCACGACACAAAGCTTTACACCTCGACTGGGTCCGACAGCACCGACATTGAACTGTTGATGAGTGGAAACATATTGCTCGGTCGGACGAGTCTCGTTTCAAATTGTACCGAGCGGATGGACGTGTGAGGGTATGGAGACATCATCACAAATTCATGGATCCTGCACGTCAGCGGGGTACTGTTCAAGCTGGTGGAGCCTCTGTAATGGTGTGGGGCGTGTGCAGGCGGAGTGATATTGGACCCCTGATACGTCTAGATACGTCTCTGACTGGTAACACGTATGCAAGCCTCCAGTCTGATCACCTGCATCTTTTCATGTCCATTGTGCATTCCGCCGTACTTGCGCAATTCCAGCAGGACCATGCGACACCGCACACGTCCAGAATTGCTACAGAGTGGCTCCACGAACACTCTTTTGATTTTAATCACTTCTGCTGGCCGCCAAAGTCCCTAGACATGAACATTATTGAGCGTATCTTGGATGCCTTGCAACGTGCTGTTGAGAAGAGATCTCCACCCCTCATACTTTTACGGAATTATGGACAGCTCTGCAGGATTAATTGTGTCAGTTTCCTCCAGAACTACTTCATATATTAGTGGAGTCCATGCCACGTCGTGTTGCGGCGCTTCTGCGTGCTCATGGGGGCCCTACACGATATTAGGCAGGTGTACCAGTTCCTTTGGCTCTTCAGTGTGTTAGTACTCAATCCCCTCTGCAAGTCCTAGAAGTTTGTAAAAGGAATTCCCGAGCACCCAGTATACAGCATCCACATCGTTTACTGAACTCTTAGGGCAGAGTGACTGTGCGTTTACACCTGTGCACCTTTTGGTTGGTCGCCGTGCAGCTGGTAGTTGCCCCACGTACATTCTAGGTGCATCTTCTTTCGCATGTACGTGCGAGTGACTCCATACACACCTGTGTTCAGCCGGCCAGTGTGGCTGAGCGGTTCTAGGCGCTTCAGTCTGGAACCGCGCGACCGCTACGGATGTGTGTGATGTCCTTAGGTTAGTTAGGTTTAAGTAGTTCTAAGTTCTAGGGGACTAATGACCTCAGATGTTAAGTCCCATAATGCTCAGAGCCACACCTGTGTTCACCCTGGGCCCCTCTACTTCCGTGTGTGGCAAGCTACAGCCGCACGGCGACGACGCGTAAGAGGCGCAGGTATAATTTGACCTCGTTTGTATGATCACTCAGGAGTAGATGCAAAGTGATTGATCAAGGGCAGAAAGGGATAACACAACTCCATTGAAATGACAGTCGATTACAGACTATTTTTAACAGGTATGATTCGGAAAGAAATAAAGTACCATAATTTCATCACAGCGGAATTCAGACAAAATAAAAAGCTACTGAAATCGGTGGCAAGGGTGCCTTGGTGAAAGATGGAGATTACAGGACCAAGAGACAATGCGCAGGTGCTCGAGAAAAACTGTGCACATGAATGATTAAAGGAGCCTTCACAAAAGGGAGAAACAGAAGCATAACTGAGGGCAAGCGATAGAGATACGGCCTAATGGTGGGACACGGCACTAGAGCGAAGTACTATGCCTTAGTGGCTCCCTGGACGCATTGTTGATTCTGCGGCTGTTACAGTTACAAGTGGCCATCGTACTTTGCGACGGTCAGATAGTTGCAGCTGGCGAGTAACTAGACAGTGGATTGATTTTCCGACTGACTGGTATCATTACAACGATCTTCAGATGCCCGTAGCGCTTAGTTGTCTCCGCGTGGCACGTGAACTGTGGAACAATGTAGGATGGATTGACTGTGCTAGCGACGGAAATATGTCAAGACTGCAGATTAAGTCCGGTCAGAATGAGTCACTTTGCGAAATTGCTTGTTGTCCAAGTGAAATTTTGCGTGGGCTGGACCTGCATTATGGTGTGCTGTTGCTGTAATTAAACGTTAAACATTAAAATGTTTAACTCAAGCTTTATTCGAAAATTATTGATTTGTAACATGAAACAGGAATGTAGTAGCAAATTAAAAAAACCAATATAGATTTAGCATGCATCAGTAGAAAATACAATTTCCTCAAAACACAAAAGAAAAACATATCAAAGATCGCTTCAATACTTCATGGAGCTGATACGAGATATGTTTTCCTAATTCCTAAGCAACTTCCGGCCTTATCGATAATTACATGATCTGTGTTGTATAGTATTGTATGGAACTGGATACCTAGAAACGACGGAGCGGCTTCGTCTCTGCCGCAGCCCTCAGTGGTTCCCAACCCCACAACAGGCTACAGCAGTACACTCACCCCACCGCCGCCCCACACCGAACCCAGGGTTATTGTGCGGTTTGGCCCCCAGTGGACACTGAAGAGCTAAAGAAACTGGTGCACCTGCCTAATATTGTATAGGGCCCCAGGACCACGCAGAAGTTCCGCAACACCACGTGGCATGGATTCGACTAGTGTGTGAAGTAGTGCTGGAGGGAACACACACGATGAATTCAGCAGAGCTGTCCGTAAACGTACAAGGGGTGGAGATCTCTTCTAAACAGCACGTTGCAAGGTGGCCAGATATGCTCTATAATGTTCATGTTTGGGGAGTTTGGTGGCCAGCGGAAGTGTTTAAGCCCAGAGGAGTGTTCCTGGAACCACTCTGTAGTAATTCCAGACATGTAGGGTATCGCGTTGTCCTGCTGGAATTGCCCAAGTCCGTCGGAATGCACAATGGACATGCAGCAGATCAGGCAGGATGCTTACGTAAGTGCCATCTGTCAAAGACGTATCTAGACGTATCACAGGTACCATATCACTCCCACTGCACACGCTCACAGCATTATAGAGTCTCCACCAGCTTGAACAGTCCCCTGCTGACATGCAGGATCCATGGATTGATGAGGCTGTCTCCATACCCATACACGACCATCCGTTCGGTACAATTTGAAACGAGACCCGTCAGACCAGGCAAAATGTCTGCAGTCTTCAACAGTCGAATGTCCTTGTTGACGGCCCAGGCGAAAATTTGCAAATTTGTGGTAGTCCCTATGGGACCAAACTGCTGAAGTCATAGGCTTACACACTATTTAATCTAACTTAAACTAACTACACTCACATCCATAACCGAAGAGGAGGACTCGAACAGCCGGCAGGGGGTAGTGGAGGGGGGGGGGGGGGGGTTAATGGCGCTACCCAGGCAAGTCGGTGAAGATTTGTGTCGTGCAATCATCAAGGGTACGTGAGTGGGTCTTCGATGATGTTTCTTTGAATAGTTCGCACGCTGACACTTGTTGACGGCCCAGCATTGAAATCTACGGTAATTTGCGGGAGGGTTGAACTTTTGTCGCGTTGAACGATCCCCTTCAGTTGTTGTTGGTCCCTTTCTTGCAGGATCTTTATCCGGCCCGGCGATGTCGGAGATTTGATGTTTTCAAAACTAGACATGATTGTCTTAATAGGATTTCCGCGATTGTTCATTAAATAAAAATATGACATTTCAGTCTGTGATCGCTATTTTTTTATTTTCAATGACCGGTTTCAGGCTAGCTGCCCATCTTCAGATCATATATTGCAGTTACAGAGTAACTTGTCAGTGCAGAACTATCGGTTCGCTGTTATGACAGCGAACCGATAGTTCTGCACTGACAAATTACTCTGTAACTCGCTGTTATGACAGCGAACCGATAGCTCTGCACTGACAAGTTACTCTGTAACTGCAATACATGATCTGAAGATGGGCAGCTAGCCTGAAACTGTTCATTGAAAATAAAAAAATAGCGATCAAAGTCTGAAATGCCATATTTTTATTTAATGTTTTGCCGGAATCCTGATATTCACGGTACTCTCGTGAAATGGACGTACGGGAAAATCCTTACTTCACCGCTGCCTCGGAGATGCTGTGGCTCATTGCTCGGGCGCCGATTTTAACACCACGTTCAAACGCATTTATATCTTGATAACCTGCCATTGTAGCAGCACTAACCGATCTAATAACATCGCCAGACACTTGTCTTACATAGGCGTTGCCAACCGCAGCGCCATATTCTGTCTGGTTACATATCTCCGAATACATGTGGCTACCCTAGTTTCTTTGGCGATTGAGTGCAGTTTATGCCCAAGAAGAGTGTGACGTGACACTAGTACTACAACAAGCACGGGATAGTTCCTGCTCCGCGACTTCGTGCCACGTTTTTCTTTAAGTAAATTGTACAAGGCTTCCGGGTACCTGGTCGTAATGCTCCAGCTGGTCGTTGTAAAACGCAGCAGCTCTCGGAGCAAGTGTAATCTAATGTAGGATGGACGAAGAGGGTGACGACAGCGGGCCGTCGCCGGCAGGAGGGAGACTTTGGCAAACTTCTTATCGCGCCGTGCCATTCGCAGGGCCGGGGAGTAGGCGGAGAGATGAGATTGTGGCGCCACATCTGGGACGCAGCTGCGACCGGGCTGTGGCGCTGGCGGTGCCGGTTCACGCCGCTCGGCGCCGCTTTGGGTGTTTAATTAAAATGAGAGCGCGGAGCGGCGCGACGGATGCTGCGGGCCCGGCTCAGATTAAACCTGGCCACCCGCTGGCCGTGGCCGCGGGCGCGGCCGTCCTGTTTGCGCGACGCAAACACCCCCGCGCGTCGCAGCCGCTGCCGCTGCCGCCACGTCCACCCCCGCCCCCATCACCACTCCGCCACGCCCACGCGAGCGCCGATTGCTGCTGTCTGCTGCTGCAGCCTCACCGGAACGCTGTCGCCATTTACCGCCAGTCTGTCGGCACCCTCCATGAATCCACTGCACGTCTGGGAACGCTATATGGGGCAGCACAGTACTCTATCTGGCTGGTATAGTTGTCACTTTGCGAAATTGCTTGCTGTCCAAGTGAAATTTTGCGAGGGCTGGACCTGCATTATGGTGTGATGTTGCTGCAAAATGTACTTGCTTATTAGGTCAGAACACGGGAACGTTGTTATCCAAATACACTGTCAGAAAAATGATGGCCGTGCGGTTCTAGGCGCTACAGTCTGGAGCCGAGCGGCCGCTACTGTCGCAGGTTAGAATCCTGCCTCTGGCATGGATGTGTGTGATGTCCTTAGGTTAGTTAGGTTTAATTAGTTCTAGGCGACTGATGACCCCAGAAGTTAAGTCGCATAGTGCTTAGAGCCATATGAACCATTTGAAAAAAGATGAAAACACTAAGAAGGAGTTGTCCGACATAAACGAAAGTTGGTAAGCGTGTTTCTACATCTGAAAGGCGATGCGTACTCTAATTTCGCGCATATCGCATTAGAGTGGCGGTCGTGAACGTTAGTTACTTCTGAGATTGGACGTGGAAGTAGATATTAATCAGGAGTGCTTTAAGGGCGACAAAGACGCCATTATCAATACGTCACTGAGTTTGAACACGTCGTGTAATAGAGCTACGAGAAGTTGGATGTGCCTTCTGCAGTACTGCGGAAAGACTGGCAGGAAAGTAGCCACAGTACATGATTTCTGGTAGCGATGATTACGAGAATGTACGGTCGCAACAAGATCGTGTTCGGGACGGCCACGTGCCGCTACCGAAGGGGAAGGTACTAAAATGTGGACTTTCACGGCCGGAAATGTCATGTCCATTATAACTATCCGGGCTGTTATGCCGTGGTCGGTTGATGAATTCCTGGGAATTGACGCGGAATTCATCAACCGACCACGGCATTATAATGGACACGAAGGGGAAGAACATCATGTTCGGAGCATGGCATCTGCAGCAGGAATTTGAGCACCAGTTGGTGCCACAGTGACACAACAAACTGTTACAAGTCGGTTACTTAAAGAACATCTCCAAGCCAAACGCTGACCCCAAACCACCGCCATCTGCGAGTTCGCTGGTGTCAAGCGAGAACTCATTGGAGCGCAAGATGGAAGTCAGCTATGTTTTCTGATGAAAGCTGGCTCTGCTTCGGTGCCAGTGATGGCCGTGTGTTGGTTAGAAGCAGGCCAGTTGAAAAACACTGGACCTACACCTGGAATTACGGTCTGATTTCGTACGACAGCAGGATGACACTGGTGGTTATCCCACACATCTTGACTGCAAAATGGAGTGTCAGTCTGGTGATTCGACCTGTTGTGCTGCCATTCATAAGGCCGGTATTACACTATCAAATTTCTTTGTCAAATATCTTTGTCCAAAATCTTTGTCAAAGATATTTGATGGTGTAATAGGAACTTTGTCAAAGGTCGTCCAATATTTGATCAAATCTAGGGCCTCGCAGTAGATTTGATCAAATAAATCGCTTGTCTTCTGTTCACTGCAATGTGACATGTTGCCACATGGAGCGCTAGCATCGCTGCAGCGTTCTGTCGTCTGTAGTGTTTTTATAAACATTGCCGGTAAATACAAAAAAAATGGTTCAAATGGCTCTGAGCACTATGGGACTTAACAGCTATGGTCATCAGTCCCCTAGAACTTATAACTACTTAAACCTAACTAACCTAAGGACATCACACAACACCCAGCCATCACGAGGCAGTGACAATCCCCGACCCCGCCGGGAATCGAACCCGGGAACCCGGGCGTGGGAAGCGAGAACGCTACCGCACGACCACGAGACCGGTAAATACAATTGGTGTGTGCCGACAACTACAAAATTAATAGTGATGTATGATGCTGATGAGGCGCTTTACAACGTGAGGCACCCTGAATACAAAAATAAAATAAGAAGATTGGAGACGAGACCTGACCTGACCTGACCTAACCTAACCTAACTCTCTCCTGTAGCAAGGAATCGGAGTGTTACAGTGAGACTGTCTTCTGAAGATGTAGCAGTTCTTAAGTGAATATTGTGCTTTGTGATATGAGAATACACTTCACAGAGCACATACAGAAATGTATGCTCATCCATTCTTAAGTAATTGATGTACCACTTGACGTCTTCCACTGTAAGCTCACGTATGAAGTTTTGTTAAATGCTTTTATCGTGTCGTCGTAAAACCCACGGCTTCATCCAGATTAGATTAGTTTTTCGTTCCATAGATCCGTGCTGAAGAGATCCTCGTAGATGTGGAACATGTCAATTTTTTTAAGCTGAAATAACAATACTAATAGTATGAATAAATACAATACATCATTTGTTTCTATTAAAAATTTCGTCAGTGGAGTAGGAGTTGGCCACTAGTAAGTCTTTCAGGCTCCTTTTAAACTGATCTTTATTTCTAACTAAATTTTTTATATTTGCTGGCAAATTATTGAAGATGAGTGTTCCGGAATAGTGGACCTCTTTTTAAACTAAAGTAAGTGCTTTTAAGTCCTTGTGTTGATCATTTTTGTTCCTGGTACTGTATGTATGAACTGAGTTGTTTGTTGGAAAAAGAGATATATTATTTACGACAAATTTCATTAAGGAGTAAATATACTGAGAGGCAGTAGTTAGTATACCCAGTTCTTTGAAGAGGTTTCTTCAGGACGTCCGTGAATTTACTCCACAAATACGTATTACACGCTTTTGGACTCTGAAAATTTTTGTTTGACTTTAAGATTTACCCCAAAATGTTATACCATATGACATTATGGAATGAAAGTATGCAAGCTTTTTCATTTTTATGTTGCCTATGTCTGCTAACACTCGAATTGCAAACAGATTTGTTAAGGCGTTTCTGCAGTTCTGGGATGTGCTCCTCCCAACTGAATTTATTATCAAGTTGTAGTCCCAGGACTTTTAAGACTGTCAACCTCGTATGTATGGTTCCATTTTTTCCCCCACTTCTTTTCCGCATGTGCACACAATGCAATTTGGGTACGTACAACTGCTGCGGTTAATAACAAGTTGTTGTCAGCCATCTTGAACATTGACGAAAAATTTGATGACAGTGTAATACCTCTTCTAGCGCTACGTCAAAGATCTGTGTCAAATATATTTGACGGGATATCTGATCACATCTTTGATCAAATCTTTGACAAAGAAATTTGATAGTGTAATACCGGCCTAAAGAGTTTCACGGGAAGTGTACACCGACGGGTTAACGCTCGCTCACATACCGCTATTGTGACCGGACATGCACTACAGATTGTTGATTGTTACCTTGGCCTGCTCAATCACCACATCTGTCCCCAATCGGGTACATATGGGACACCATCGGACAACAATTCCATCTATATCTGTCTCTGTATTGACGAAGTGAAACAGGAATGGATCTCCATCCCACAAACTAACACACTGCACTTGTGCTACACAATGCTTGCACGTTTGTACTCGCATGCAACATTCTGTCGGCTACACTAATGTACCAGCATTTCACATTGCAATCGCTTGTCTCGCTCTTAAATAAACGTGTGATCTTACAATGGTAATCACTTAAAAGAGTTACCTAGACAAATGTATTCCCGAAATTTCATTACTCTACATTAATTATTTTTTGGTGTTTCCATTTTCTCCCGTCACTGTAGTCGTATAGTCATGAAATACCACACAAAAAACTTATAATCCTAGGGGAAACGGAAACATCTCTCCATGCTAAACAAACAGGCTTATTGGCTTCAAATGGCTCTGAGCACTATGGGACTTAACTTCTGAGGTCATCAGTTCCCTAGAACTTAGAACTACTTAAACCTAACTAACCTAAGGACATCACACACGTCCATGCCCGAGGCAGGATTCGAACCCGCGACCGCAGCGGTCGCGCGGTTCCGGACTGTAGCGCCTAGAACCGCTCGGCCACTACGACCGGCAAACAGGCTTATTAATCAAACAATAAGTGCTAGGGCAGTACTTGTTACCTTCACTCAGTAATATGGGAATTGTGGAATATTACCCACTGTGCACAACAATAACACTGTCATAGAGAGAACGATGAGACGAGGTTTGCAACACGCTACATTATTTTTTAGTGGGGCTCTTAACAATGGGGTCCTCGCAATTTAAGTCAAATCAAGTACAACAAATTTTTATTTGCTCTCATTATTGGACACACCAAACAAAACCTGGATTTCATTCACGTAAAATGACGCTAACACTGTAGGGAAGCACCAAATTGTATTAAAAACTGCGTGGAGAAAACGCAACTAGTTATCTTTGTCTGGAGAGGTCTTGAATTCATGAGTAAGGAGACAAAGCGACAAATTATAACAACAAAGTGGACAAATTACGATTCGTGCCAGTAAAAGTAAATAATGAGCTTGTCTGTGAACGGATCCGCGAAGCGTGCACCTTCCGCCACAAGACGGGCACCGGGAGACAAATTGCACGGCACGGCACTCAGAACATCAAAGCCACCAAACATTCACGTTGAACAGCTCATCGTGAAACACCAAAAAACCCAGCAACGTCACACGTATTACGGCCGTGGACGCTCTGTCACGTCCTTACATTTCCCAATCTTTGCGTACAATGTCCGCTTCAAACATACACTGAGGTAACAAAAATCATAGGATAGCGATGTGGACATATACGCATGGCGGTAGTACGACGTACACAAGATAACAAGCGGCGCTGGGTAGCCGCGCTCTTTGAGCGGCCTAACCACGGTTCGCACGACTCACCCCGTCGGAGGTTCGAGTCCTCCCTCGGACATGGGTGTGTGTGCTGTCCTTAGCGTAATTTAGCTTAAGTCAGATTAAGTAGTGTGTAAGCCTAGAGACAAGTAAGCCTAGCTGACAAGTGCGAGAATTATCGCACAATCAGCTTAACAGCTCATGCATCGAAGCTGCTTACAAGAATAATATACAGAAGAATGGAAAAGAAAATAGAGAATGCGCTAGGTGACGATCAGTTTAGCTTTAGAAAAAGTAAAGGGACGAGAGAGGCAATTCTGACGTTACGGCTAATAATGGAAGCAAGGCAAAAGAAAAATCAAGACACTTTCATAAGATTTGTCGACCTGGAAAAAGCGTTCGACGATATAAAATGGTGCAAGCTGTTCGAGATTCTGAAAAACGTAGGGGTAAGTTATAGGGAGAGACGGGTCATATACAATATGTACAACAACCAAGAGGGAATAATAAGAGTGGACGATCAAGAACAAAGTGCTCGTATTAAGAAGGGTGTAAGACAAGGCTGTAGCCTTTCGCCCCTACTCTTCAATCTGTAAATCGAGGAAGCAATGATGGAAATAAAATAAAAGTTCAGGATTGGAATTAAAATACAAGGTGAAAGGATATCAATGATACGATTCGCTGATGACATTGCTGTCCTGAGTGAAAGTGAAGAAGAATTAAATGATCTGCTGAATGGAATGAACAGTCTAATGAGTACACAGTATGGTTTGAGAGTAAATCGGAGAAAGACGAAGGTAATGAGAAGTAGTATAAATGTGAACAGTGAGAAACTTAACATCAGGATTGATGGTCACGAAGTCAATGAAGTTAAGGAATTCTGCTACCTAGGCAGTAATATAACGAATGACGGACGGAGCAAGGAGGACATCAAAAGCAGACTCGCTATGGCAAAAAAGGCATTTCTGGCCAAGAGAATTGTACTAATATCAAATACCGGCCTTAATTTGAGGAAGAAATTTCTGAGGATGTACGTCTGGAGTACAGCATTGTATGGTAGTGAAACATGGACTGTGGGAAAGCCGGAACAGAAGAGAATCGAAGCATTTGAGATGTGGTGCTACAGACGAATGTTGAAAATTAGGTGGACTGATAAGGTAAGGAATGAGGAGGTTCTACGCAGAATCGGAGAGGAAAGGAATATGTGGAAAACACTGATAAGGAGAAGGGACAGGATGATAGGACATCTGCTAAGACATGAGAGAATGACTTCCATGGTACTAGAGGGAGCTGTAGAGGGCAAAAACTGTAGAGGAAGACAGAGATTGGAATACGTCAAGCAAATAATTGAGGGCGTAGGTTGCAAGTGCTACTCTGAGATGAAGAGGTTAGCACAGGAAAGGAATTCGTGGCGGGCCGCATCAAATCAGTCAGTAGACTGATGACCAAAAAAAAAAGCCTAAAGACTGACGACCTCAGCAGTTTGGTCCTATAGCAACTTACCACAACCACCACCACCACCATAACCAGCACAACCACAAGGTAAAAAGTGCAGTGCACTGGCGCAGCTGTAATTTGTACTCAGGTGATTCATGTGAAGAATTTTCCGACATGATTGTGGTCACACAACAAGAATTAACAGACTTTGAACGCGGATTGCTAGTTGGACCTATAAGCGCGGGACATTCAACTTCGGAAATCGTTAAGGAATACTCCGAGATCCACAGTGTCAAGAGTGTGCCGAGAATATCAAATTTTAGACTTTATCTCTCACCACAGTAAACGCAATAGCCGACGGCCTTCACTTTTCAACCGAGAGCAGCGACTGCTTGAAATAACCGCAGCAGGCACGACAGTTCGGCGAAATTTGGCGTTAATGGACTATGGGAACAGACGACCGACGCGAGTGCCTTTCCTAACAGCACGGCAGCGCCTCTCCTGGGCTCGTGACCGTATCGGTTGGATCCTAGACGACTGAAAACTGTAGCCTGGTCAGATGAGTCCCGATTTGAACTGGTAATAGCTGATAGTGGGGCTCGTACGTGGAGCAGATCTCACAAAGCCATAGTTCGGGATCCGTACCAGATCGGGTTGACGGAGGAGATTGAGAAGATCATAAGAAGAGCGGCGCGTTTCGTCACAGGGTTATTTGGTAACCGTGATAGCGTTACGGAGATGTTTAACAAACTCAAGTGGCAGACTCTGCAAGAGAGGCGCTCTGCATCGCGGTGTAGCTTGCTGTCCAGGTTTCGAGAGGGTGCGTTTCTGGATGAGGTATCGAATATATTGCTTCCCCCTACTTATACCTCCCGAGGAGATCACGAATGTAAAATTAGAGAGATTAGAGCGCGCACGGAGGCTTTCAGACAGTCGTTCTTCCCGCGAACTATACGCGACTGGAACAGGAAAGGGAGGTAATGACAGTGGCACGTAAAGTGCCCTCCGCCACACACCGTTGGGTGGCTTGCGGAGTATAAATGTAGATGTAGATGTAGATCCAAGCTGTCAACAAGGCAGTGTCCATGTGCAATGAACTCGTTCCGCTGGTCCAACTGAACCGATCTTCGGCTGGAAATGGTTATGTTCAGCTACTTGGTGACCATTTGCAGCCTTTCATGTTCCCAAAGAACAACTGAGATTTTATGGATAACTATGCAACATATCACGAGGCCACAACTGTTTGCGATTAGTTTGAAGAACATTTTAGATCCGGCCGCTGTGGCCCAGCTGTCCTAGGCGCTTCAGTTCGGAACCGCGCTGCTACGGTCGCAGGTTCGAATCCTGCCTCGGGCATGGATGTGTGTGATATCCTTAGGTTTAAGTAGTTCTAAGTCTAGGGGACTGATGAACTCAGATGTTAAGTCCCATAGTGATCAGAGTCATTTGAACAATTTTTTGAGCCAACATTTTGGAAAATTCGAGCCAATGATCTGACGTATCATTCAACATCTAAAGGACGTAATCGAGAGATCAATTCTTGCCCTAAGTCCTGCACCGGCAACACAATTATGGAAAGCTATAGTGGCAGTAAGGTTCAATATTTATGCGCCGGCCGGAGTGGTCGTGCGGTTCTAGGCGCTACAGTCTGGAGCCGAGCGACCGCTCCGGTCGCAGGTTCGAATGCTGCATCGGGCATGGATGTGTGTGATGTCCTTAGGTTAGTTAGGTTTAATTAGTTCTAAGTTCCAGGCGACTGATGACCTCAGAAGTTAAGTCGCATAGTGTTCAGAGCCATTTTTGTATATTTATGCGGTGGACTTCCAAAGACTTTTCGAATCAATGGCAAGTAGGGTCGCTGCACTGAGCCCTGGAAAAAGTGGCTCGACACAATATTAGGAGGTATTCCATGGCTTTGTCGCATCAGCTTAAACGTCTCACGGATCACTACTGCTTTATGCCCATCTGGAGAAAGTGTGCGGGTGGATGAGCAGGTGATCGATCGGTGCGACATCTGTAATGGCTTAACGATTTGTCTGGGCATGCGCACCGGGGTGACTAATTTTTCGTCCGGTTGCCTTAAGGGGCTTAGGACGTCAAACGGGCCGACTTGGAGCAGGAGAGGCATCACAGGACATTTTATTTTACAGTGTCTATATTTTACAAATAAATTCATAAAACTTTGGCAGCATCACCAAGAAGTATTCAGGATTCACCTCATCGCAGTGGAAGTTCGAAAACATAACTAAATAATTTTTTTACGTGTAAAATTTCATCATTTTTTCACTTACTAATGGCTGCATTTGTTGCTATACGTACACTTTTCTCTATAAGTTAGAGAGGTTCTTCGATGAATTTTGCACAGCACACATACCATACTTACAGGTGTATGAAACTCTGGAATTTATTTAATTTATGAAAAAAGGAATGATCTGTTGTATTTTAAACTTCATGTTTGGAAAAAACACAAATTTTGTAATTAATTACCTCAATTTATACCACAGTTTTTAATATATTTGGAAAATTCTACAGTTTCATACACCTTGAAGTATCGTTTGTATGCTGTGCAAAATTCATCGAAGAATCTCTCTTACTTATGAAGAAAAGTGTACCTATAACAAATGCTGCCATTAGTAAGTGAAAAAAAGATGAAATTTCACACGTAAAAAAATTACTTATGTTTTTGAACTTCCACGGCTATGAGTGTGAATTCTGAATCCTTCCTGGTCATGCTGACAATGTTTTGTGAATTTATTTGTAAAAATATAGACAGTGGAAATTAAAATGTCCTGTGGTGCCTCTCCTGCTCCAAGTCGGCCCGTTTGACGTCCTACCCCCCCCCCCCCCTCCTTATAAGGGGAGCTTGTGTGGATATCTAGGACAAAAATGCAGATTCTGATTCTGGTCGTATCAAAAGCTGTAGGAGTTGGAGAGTCGCGCGGGGGAGTAATGCATATTGGATGGTGTGCGCGGCGCGCCGTATGCTAATTTGGGCGGAGTAGGGTCCAGGGTCCCAGGGTGCTGACCAGGCAGGCCCTCGGCGGTTTGCGGTGCCTCCTCCAGCACGCGCCACGTGCTCTCCCGCTAATTAGTCGAGATGACGTCAGCCCCTAATAAGCCCACTGCTCCGCCAGCCCCGCCCGCGGCCCGCCTTCCTGACACCCGATGCCGCGTGGACGGCACCTACCTTGCGCCGCGTGCTGTAGTGCGGAAACGCTCGTTCCCGTCTCAGGACGCAAAAGTATGCACTGCTTAACGGCCAGAAACAAAGCACACAACCTAACTACCGAGGGAGATGGCGCAGTGGCTTAGCACACTGGTTTTGCATTCGTCGCAAAAAAGATCGTGTGAAACCCAGCTCGCGCTATTCGTCCATGAGACTCAGAGGGCCATAGGCACGGGATCCCAGGTTGATGCCGTGTTTCTTGACTTCCGCAAGGCGTTCGATGCAGTTCCCCACAGTCGTTTAATGAACAAAGTAAGAGCATATGGACTATAAGACCAACTGTGTGAAGAGTTCCTAGATAACAGAACGCAGCATGACATTCTCAGTGGAGAGAAGTCTTCCGATGTTAGAGTGATTTCAGGTGTGCCGCAGGGGAGTGTCGTAGGACCGTTGCTGTTCACAATACAGGGTGTTACAAAAAGGTACGGCCAAACTTTCAGGAAACATTCCTCACACACAAAGAAAGAAAATATGTTATGTGGATATGTGTCCGGAAACGTTTACTTTCCATGTTAGAGCTCATTTTATTACTTCTCTTCAAATCACATTAATCATGGAATGGAAACACACAGCAACAGAACGTACCAGCGTGGCTTCAAACACTTTGTTACAGGAAATGTTCAAAATGTCCTCCGTTAGCGAGGATACATGCATCTACCCTCCGTCGCATGGAATCCCTGATGAGCTGATGCAGCCCTGGAGAATGGCGTATTGTTCCACAATACGAGCACGAAGAGTATCTACATTTGGTACCGGGGTTGCGTAGACAAGAGCTTTCAAATGCCCCCGTAAATGAAAGTCAAGAGGGTTGAGGTCAGGAGAGCGTGGAGGCCATGAAATTGGTCCGCCTCTACCAATCCATCGGTCACCGAATCTGTTGTTGAGAAGCGTACCAACACTTCGACTGAAATGTGCGGGAGCTCCATCGGGTATGAACCACATGTTGTGTCGTACTTGTAAAGGCACATGTTCTACCAGCACAGGTAGAGTATCCCGTATGAAATCATGATAACGTGCTCCATTGAGCGTAGGTGGAAGAACATGGGGCCCAATCGAGACATCACCAACAATGCCTGCCCAAACTTTCACAGAAAATCTGTGTTGATGACGTGATTGCACAACTGCGTGCGGATTCTCGTCAGCTCACACATGCTGATTGTGAAAATCTACAATTTGATCACGTTGGAATGAAGCCACATCCGTAAAGAGAACATTTGCACTGAAATGAGGATTGACACATTGTTGGATGAACCATTCGCAGAAGTGTACCCGTGGAGGCCAATCAGCTGCTGATAGTTCCTGCACTCGCTGTACATGGTACGGAAACAACTGGTTCTCCCGTAGCACTCTCCATACAGTGACGTGGTCAACGTTACCTTGTACAGCAGCAACTTCTCTGACGCTGACATTAGGGTTATCGTCAACTGCATGAAGAATTGCCTCGTACAATGTAGGTGTCCTCGTCGCTCTAGGTCTAGGTCTTCGCCAGTCATAGGCTGGAATGTTCCGTGCTCCCTAAGACGCCGATCAATTGCTTCGAACGTCTTCCTGTCGGGACACCTTCGTTCTGGAAATCTGTCTCGATACAAACGTACCGCGCCACGGCTGTTGTCCCGTGCTAATCCATACATCAAATGGGCATCTGCCAACTCCGCATTTGTAAACATTGCACTGACTGCAAAACCACGTTCGTGATGAAGACTAACCTGTCGATGCTACGTACTGATGTGCTTGATGCTAGTAATGTAGAGCAAAGAGTCGCATGTCAACACAAGCACCGAAGTCAGCATTACCTTCCTTCAATCGGGCCAACTGGCGGTGAATCGAGGAAGTACAGTACATACTGACGAAACTAAAATGGGCTCTAACATGGAAATTAAGTGTTTCCGGACACATGTCCACATAACATCTTTTCTTTATTTGTGTGTGAGGAATGTTTCCTGAAAGTTTGGCTGTACCATTTTGTAGCACGCTGTATACATAAATGACCTTGTGGATTACATCGGAAGTTCACTGTGGCTTTTTGCGGATGATGCTGTGATATATCGAGAGGATGTAACAATGGAAAATTGTACTGAAATGCAGGAGAATCTGCAGCGAATTGACACATGGTGCAGGGAATGGCAATTGCATCTCAATGTAGACAAGTGTAATGTGCTGCGAATACACAAAGAAAGATCCCTTATCATTTAGCTGCAATATAGCAGGTCAGCAACTGGAAGCAGTTAATTCCATAAATTATCTGGGAGTACGCATTAGGAGTGATTTAAAATGGAATGATCATATAAAGTTGATCGTCGGTAAAGCAGATGCCAGACTGAGATTCATTGGAAGAATCCTAAGGAAATGGAATCCGAAAACAAAGGAAGTAGGTTACAGTACGCTTGTTCGCCCACTGCTTGAATACTGCTCAGCAGTGTGGGATCCGTACCAGATAGAGTTGATAGAGGAGATAGAGAGGATCCAACGGAGAGCAGCGCGCTTCGTTACAGGATCATTTAGTAATCGCGAAAGCGTTACGGAGATGATAGATAAACTTCAGTGGAAGACTCTGCAGGAGAGACGCCCAGTAGGTCGGTACGGGCTTTTGTTGAAGTTTCGAGAACATACCTTCACCGAGGAGTCAAGCAGTATATTGCTCCCTCCTCCGTATATCTCGCGAAGAGACCATGAGGATAAAATCAGAGAGATTAGAGCCCACACAGAGGCATACCGACAATCCTTCTTTCCACGATCAATACGATACTGGAATAGAAGGGAGAACCGATAGAGGTACTCAAGGTACCCTGCGCCACACACTGTCAGGTGGCTTGCGCAGTATAGGTGTAGATGTAGATGTAATGTAGACGTAGACGGTTCCAACCCGCGTCCGGCCAACCTGATTAAGATTTTCAGTAATTTCCGTAAATGGCTTCAGGCAAATGCGGGGTGAAACTTCCTGGCAGATTAAAACTGTGTGTCGGACCGAGACTCGAACTCGGAACCTTTGCCTGTCGCGGGCAAGTGCTCCACCAACTGAGCTACCCAAGCACAACTCACGCCCCGTCCTCGCAGCTTTAATTCCGCCAGTGCCTCGTCTCCTACCTTCCAGACTTCACAGAAGCTCTCCTGCGAAAGGTAGGAGACGAGTTACTGGCGGAATTAAAGTTGTGAGGATGGGGCGTGAGACGTGCTTGGGTAGCTCAGTTGGTAGAGCACTTGCCCGCGAAAGGCAAAGGTCCCGAGTTCGAGTCTCGGTCCGGCACACAGTTTTAATCTGCCAGGAAGTTTCGTATCAGCGCACACTCCGCTGTAGAGTGCAAATTTCATTCTACAAATGCGGGATAGTTCCTTTGAAAGGGCACGGCCAACTTCCTTCTACATCCTTACCTAATCTGATGGGACCGATGACTTCATTGTCTTGGCCCCTCCCCAAATCAACCCACCAGTCAACAACCTAACTACAAGAAGAAGCTTTTAAAATGTCAATGCAAGGAATAGAATTATTTGTGTTTAACATCTTGTTGATGATGAGGTCATTAGAAATGGATCAAGCGGTCGGTCTTGGACATTGGTCGTCAAAATGTGGATGTAAAGCGGAAATTATTTTCAAAAAGCCCTCTTTATTGTCTCTGTTAGAGCACAAACTGTTGAGAACACATTACTACCAGCTGCATCTGTAATACACGCTCCTGTCACATCATTGTGCCGATATGTTCGACGTCAACTTGCAATAATAACCCACAGAGGCCTGGTGGCAGCAGTAGCAGTGGAGCGCACACACTGGGGTGATGAAAGTCATGGGATAGGTGTTACACATAGCGCTAATATCCCTACACATGGTATAAAAGAGCAGTGCGTTGTCAGAGCTGTCATTGGTAATAAGCTGCGTCATGTGGAAAGATCTCCGACGTGATTACGGCCACACGACGGAAACTAACAGGCTTTGAACGCGGAATGGTAGTTGGTGCCAGACGTGGCCTGGTCAGATGAGTCTCAGTGTCAGTTGATGAGAGTCAGTTGTAGGGATCGAGTGTGGCCCACAGCCCGCGAAACCATGGACCCCAGTTATCAACAATCCACTGTGCAAGCTGGTGGTGGCCGCATAATGGTGTGGGCTTTGTTTACATGGCTCGGATTGGATCCTCTGTTCATATGGTTCAAATAGCTCTGAGCACTATGGGACTTAAATGCTGAGGTCATCAGTCCCCTAGAACTTTGAACTACTTAAACCTAACTAACCGAAGGACGTCACACACATCCATGCCCGAGGCGCCGGCCGGGGTGGCGAAGCGGTTAAAGGCGCTACAGTCTGGATCCGCGCGACCGCCACGGTGGCAGGTTCGAATCCTGCCTCGGGCATGGATGTGTGTGATGTCCTTAGCTTAGTTAGGTTTAAGTAGTTCTAAGTTCTAGGAACTGATGAAGTTAGAAGTTAAGTCCCATAGCCAACCCAACCCGGAGGAGGGGGCATTATGCTCTGGGGAATGTTTTCGTGGCATTACCTGACTTATTTCGTCACTCAGGAAGTGTGACGAAAGTTTCCAACCGATTTCTCATACACAAACAGCATTTGACCGGCGTTGCCTGATGAAACTTTGTTGTGATGCCTCATGTAATGAGGAGAAACGCGTACCATCACGTTTCCGACTTTGATAAAGGTCGGATTATAGACTATCGCGATTTCGGTTTACCGTATAGCTACATTGTTGCTCGCGTTGTCGAGATCCAATGACTGTTAGCAGGATATGGAATCGGTGGGGTCAGGAGGGTAATACGGAATGCCGTGCTGAGTCCCAACAGCCTCCTATCACTAGCAGTCGAGATGACAGGCATCTCATCCGCATGACTGTAACGGATCCTGCAGCCACGTCTCGATCCCTGAGCCAACAGATGGGGGCATTTGCAAGACAACAACCATCTGCACTAACAGTTCGACAACGTTTGAAGCAGCATGGACTATCACCTCGGAGACCATGACTGCGGTTACCCTTGACTGCATCACAGACAGGAGCGCCTGCGATGGTGTACTCAACGACGAAACTGTGTGCACGAATGGTAAAACGTCATATTTTAGGATGTATCCAGGTTATGTTTACAGCATCATGATGGTCGCATCCGTGTTTGGCGACATCGCGGCGAACGCACATTGGAGGCGTGTATTCGTCATCGCCATACTGCCGTATCACCCGGCGTGATGCTGTGGGGTGCCATTGGTTACACTTCTCGGTCACCTCTTGTTCGCATTGACGGCAGTTTGAACAGTGATCGTTACATTTAAGGAGTGTTACGACCAGTGGCTCTCAACTTTCATTCGATCCCTCCGAAACCCTATATTTCAGCAGGATGATACACGACCGCATGTTGCAGGTCCTGTACGGGCCTTTCTGGATACCGAAAATGTTCGACTGCTGCACTGGCCAGCATATTCTTCAGATGTCTCACCAATTGAAAACGTCTGGTCAATGGTGGCCGAGCAACTGGCTCGACACAATACGCCAGTCACTATTCTTGATGAACCGTAGTATCGTGTTGAAGCTGCATGGGCAGCTTTATCTGTACACGCCATCCAAGCTCTGTTTGACTCAATGCCCAGGCGTATCAAGGCCATTATTACGGCCAGAGGTGGTTGTTCTCGGTACTAATTTATCAGGATCTATGCACCCAAATTGCGTGAAAATGTAATCACAAGACAGTTCTAGTGTAATATATTTGTCCAATGAATACCCGTTTATCATCTGCATTTCTTCTTGGTGTAGCAATTTCAATGGCCACTAGTGTATTTAATATAACTGGCCGCATCTTTTCGTTGCATTGTCTTAAGATAATGTTTATTATGCTACCAAGGAACCATAGACGTTAGTATGTGACATAAATTTCAACTTTATACGTCTATTCGTTCCTGAGAAAAAGAATTTTTAACAGTCGGACAAACAGAAAGACAGGCGGACGAACGGACAGACAACAAAGTGATCCTGTAAGGTGTTCCGCTTTTACTGATTGAGGTCCACAACCCTAAAAATTACTGCTTCAGTGTTAAACCTATTGTACAAAGACAAGGTGTAAATTTCGCTTCTCCGCAATGTAAATGAACCAAGTGACCCACCACATTAAATACAGACTCAACTACAGCGCCAACTGTCGATGAAAAAATATAATTACTACAACAGTAATTAATTTCCATTACTAAATTAAATTACGCAACCTTTTTGCCTATCTGTGAATGCCACGCTGTAGTATTGCAAATGCATTTGGGACCATGGATTTGGGACTACACGTTTTTCTGTTCCGTTTTTGCCGATCATCTGGCACAATTTAATCTTTCGCAGAAGCTCTAACACCGTTGCCGTGGCAAATTTCAGACCTGCTCCTTCGCCGGTCGTACCGCGGGGCGCGCGACCGGAAATCGCCCTGAAACAAATTCCAGATTTCATTACGAGGGTGGGGTAGCAGGGGGCTTTATCTGCTAATTAATAATGCGCCCTCGCCCCCCCCCCCCCCCAACCACCACTCTCCGACCCGCTCCAGCCAGCCCGATTGAATTGTTGGGATTTTTGATTTAATTAACGTAGCATTATTCATTTTAATTAAAGTTAAAACTTTAATTGTCCGTGTGCTCAATTATTGACACCAGCCGGCGTCGGCTGGATGGCGTGAGGTCGGCGCGCCGTGCGCTCTTCAGCTGTCAGCCATCGACCGGCCGGTCACCACCAGCAGCACGACCCACGACCCCACTGGGAAATCACCGATCGCCGATCGGTAGCCAGTGGGCAGCGCCCTCTGCAGCATTAACACCTGCCAGCGGACGAGTCACGCCCACGTTACGTCACAAGGCCCACATCTGGCCCCGGATTACATACCTTTCTATCTATCGTGGGCGAACGTTGATTGGAGTTGACCTCTGAGATGTCGTGAATGCGACAGTGTATCGCTTCTCCAAGTAACTTGCAATGCACACAGTTTCATTTCTTAATAAAATTATAAACAGCCGATCAATTGCAATGGATAAAGAATTCTTTACCTAGATTTCAACAAATTTAAATTTATACTTGAAAAAAGAGACAGCATTGGTCGTATATTTTTTACTATCGCAAAATCGATTTTCTGTCACTGAGTGACCATCTTCAGTGCTATATTGTATAACTTAAATTAGGATGCACTGTTGTCACTAAGCTTACGGCAATCACATAGAATCGTCACAATTTTTTTGTCGAACATCGTCAGAGGCGATGAAACATGGGTTCATCACTTCTAACCGGAAACAAAACGGCAATCCATAGAGTGGTGCCATACCACTCCTCCTCTGCAGAAAAAGTTCAGACCCACACCCTCAGCTGGTAAAGTCATGGGGACGGTCTTTGGGACTATGGAGGGGTTATCCTGTTTCTTGTCCTCCCTCAGCGTGCAAGCAATAACATTCAAGAATGAGATTTTCACTCTGCAGCAGAATGTGCACTGATATGAAACTACCTGGCAGATTAAAACTGTGTGCCGGACCGAGACTCGAACTCGGGACCTTTGCCTTTCGCAGGCAAGTGCTGTACCATCTTTTTTTTTTTCTTTGTTGAAAAAGTCTATGTGATTGCCGTAAGCTTAGTGACAACAGTGCATCCTAATTTAAGTTATACAATATAGCACTGAAGATGGTCACTCAGTGACAGAAAATCGATTTTGCGATAGTAAAAAATATACGACCAATGCTGTCTCTTTTTTCAAGTATACCTGTTATCTGGTCGTAGTGCACAAGACAACATGGAGTCGCCAATCAATAAATTTAAATTTGTCTTTTTCAGAAGGCGGCAATTTTACATTAGTAAGGACTAATGTACCATCGCCGTTTTTACAAATGTCGGCGTAGATTCATTTGTCAAAATTAAAATATAGCTCTAGAAATAGGGTTTGTCACGTAAATATAAACTTATATTGGAACCGTTGCTGTTGTGCAGCTATGTTTAAAATATTTTCATTTCTGTTGATATTCATTAACATACAGCGACCAATCTGCTCAAGTATGATTAATGTCTCTGCCATGCGAATAATACCTCCTACATTTCCTTCCGAATTCTTGCGACTAAATCTATGTCATCAGCATAAGTGAGTATCTGCACTGATTTACGAAAAATCGTTCCCCAGATCTACACGTTTCCTTCCGTCATGACATCCTTCAAGACAACATTAAAAATTAGACAAATGCTCATTTTATTGCCTTACACCATCTTGTACACCCAGTGGATCAGGTACCACTCCTGCCGTTCGTATAATACTCTGTACCTCGCTCATTGTCATTCTCACCAACCATATCAGTTTCCTAGGGTTTTCTAGTTTTAGCAGAGGCACAATGTAAGAGGGTGAATCAAATGAAAACTTTAAATATTTTTATAAATGTTATTTATTGTGTAGAAGTAGTACAAAGCAGTATCACTTTTCAACATAATCTCCCGCACGCTCAATGCAAGTCCTCCAGCGTTTACAAAGTTCATAAATTCCTTTAGAAAAAAATTCCTTTGGTACTCCGCGCGGCCACTCATGCACCGCATGGCGCACCTCTTCATCAGAACTCCTCCCATTGCGTCTTTGAGTGGTCCAAACAAATTGAAATCACTTGGGGCAAGGTCTGGTGAGTATGGTGGATGAGGAAGACATTCAAAATGATTATTGCCACTGTTGTATGGGCAGTGTGGGGCCTTGCATTGTCATGTTGCAAAAGGACACCTGCTGACAGCAATCCACGTCGCTTTTATTTGATTGCAGGCCGCAGATGATTTTTTCGGAGATCTGTGCATGATGCACTGGTGACAGTGCAATGAACTGTGTCAGAAGTATGTTTTGCATTTCATACCGCAAAGAAGGTGTTAGGCGACCATCATTTTGGCTTTAGGTAAGGTAAAGGCACGAGAGAGGCAGCTCTGTCGTTGAGGTCGATAATGGTAGCAAGACTAAAAACAATTGAGACACGATTATAGGACATGTCGAGCTGGAAAAGCGTTCGACAGTGTCAAATGGTGCAGATGTTCAAAACTCTGAGAAAAGTAGGGGTAAGCTATAGGGAAAGGCGCTTAATGTACAGTATCTACAAGAGCAACATGTAAATTCAGATAGCAGCAGTGGACTCAAAATAAAAAGTGACAATCGATAAATAACCCCATTGTATTGTATGTTAACCAGGGACCTAGAAACGATAGAGGCTCCGTCCCCGCCGCAGCCGCAGTGGTCCACAACCCCACGACGACTACCGCAGTCCACTTCACGCCTCCACCGCCCACACCGAACCCAGGGTTTTTGTGCGGTTCGGCGCCCGGTGGATCCCCCAGGGAACGCCTTCACCAGACGAGTGTAACCCCTATGTTTGCGTGGTAGAGTAATGGTGGTGTACGCGTACGTGGAGAACTTGTTTGGGCAGCAATCGCCGACATAGTGTAACTGAGGCGGAATAAGGGGAACCAGCCTGCATTCGCCAAGGCAGATGGAAAACCGCCCAAAAACCATCCACAGACTGGCCGGTTCACCGGACCCTGACACAAATCCGCCGGGCGGATTCGTGCCGGGGATCGGGCGCTCCTTCCCGCTCGGAAAGCCGTGCGTTAGACCGCACGGCCAACCGGCTGGCCCATACTAACCAGAATACCAAACAAAGACGCTACGAACTTGTACACTAACCTGTTGTGATGAATACCGACTACTAGCATCTGAGCCTAGAACCAACCGTCGTGGAAGCTTAAAATTATTTCGAAACTAATATGACACATGACCCCCCTGGGGGAATCCACCGCCTGCCACTCACCATCCCCCAACCACGCCCATACTCCCGCCCTAGTTCAGATCCTGAGTGCGCTCTTCTTGTTTGCGGTTAATAACCGCGTATTCAGGAGAGTCCTGTTCTGTAAGTTCACAAGATCGTATCTCTCTATATTTTATCTATCTTTAACAGATATGTCACTTACAATCGGCAAATAAATGTACTACAAACTTAAATTATCCCTAGCGGACGGATTGGGGTGTGGAGGAAGTGAAAGAGAAAAATAATGGAAAGATAGGTTTCGCTTTTTCTGGGCTGACTGGTGACAGTCCCGATGACATTTAATCCTCAGGTTTTGGAATCATGGTAGCAGAGGTGACATGGGGAGCATGACTCTGGAACGTTTGGAGCAATTTCAGCCAAACAAGCATAAACACATTTTGCCATAATAGGAATTACTATCTGGAAGAAATGTACTGTACGACTGGGATATCTCTTTCATTCCCAGAGAGAAAAGCAAATAGATGTCTTATAAACCTACTTTCAGAATGTGTGATGAAACCTCATCCAAACCTTGTACACGTATGACTTACGATGGTTGGTTGGTTGTTTTGGGGAAGGAGACCAGACAGCGTGGAACCAACCCGAAATTTGCCTGGAGTGATTTAGGGAAATCACGGAAAACCTAAATCACGATGGCCGGACGCGGGATTGAACCGTCGTCCTCCCGAATCCGAGTCCAGTGTCTAACCACTGCGCCACCTCGCTCGGTATGACTTACGACCTAAGAAAGAATGTGTATGTACACCTGGAAAACATCGCCTTCACAATTTCCTTACGGGACATTCGTATTAAACAATACATAATTCGGCAAGACACCTGTAGGGTGAGCCGGCCGTTGTGGCCAAGGGGTAAAGGCGCTTCAGTCTGGAACCACGCGACCGCTACGGTCGCAGGTTCGAATCCTGCCTCGGGCATGGATGTGTGTGATGTCCTTAGGTTAGTTAGGTTTAAGTAGTTCTAAGTTCTAGGGGACTGATGACCTTAGATGTTAAGTCCCATAGCGCTCAGAGCCATTTTTGGACCTGTAGGGTGAACTGAAAATATCATATACAATCAATTTTTAAAGTAATAGTACAAAATTTGGTAAAACATTTTATTTTATAATCTGTATACTGTATTTAAATGCTTAAAAGATGAAAAGAGCTGTTTGTAAATACACTATATACGATTTCATTCGTCTTCATATCAAATCTCAGACTGAAATAAATAATCAACAGGCCCACGCCGGGCAATCCGTTCCAGCTATATAAGTTAACGGTTTAAGAATAGTTTTCAGTCAACTTGTACTGAGACTGACTTGATTTTCTTTCTCTGATGGAAGTGAACAATTTTCAGTCATTATCGTAGGTAATTTACTCCCCTTCTGTTCAGGCATCCTCCAGTTTTGCAAATGGACCGCACCACTAAACATGGGTTAAAATGTATTCTCTAACATACTCTTCGTCCGGAGGGAGATTTCATCATACCGATGCCGATTTCTGCCAATATTCGCCAGAAGGCAAATTTTAGAAAAGATAATTGAATTCGGGATTGGCACACGTCACCGATTCATCCACATCCACTACAAATCAGCGTATGACAGTATAGACAGGGAGCAACTACATTGTGCCGCTACTGATCTAGGAAATCCTAGAAAAGTTTGGTGAGAATGACAATGAACGAGGTACGGAGTATTATACTAATGGCAGGAGTGGTACCTGATCCGCTGCATGTACAAGATGGTGTAAGGCAAGAAAATGTCTAATTTTTATGCTATCTTGAAGGATGTCATGAGGGAAGGAAACGTGTTTTTCTGGGTAACGATTTTTCGTAAATCAGTGCAGATACTCACTTATGCTGATGGCATATATATAGTCTCAAGAATTCGGAAGGCAATGAAGGAGATATTCATCGCATTGCAGAGACATTAATCATACTGGAGCAGACTGGTCGCTATACGTTAATGAATATCAACAGAAAAGAAAACGTATGCTTGCTGGAAAAGCACGCAAGCAACACACGCCATCCTCTGTAACAGTGGGCAGCTATACTTCTGAGAGAGTTGAGTAGTTAAATTATTAGGAATCGACAGTTATCCCATAAAATGACAACTCTAATGAAATTGCACATACACTAATGACAGCCAACAGGGCGTATTTGGACATTAAAGAAACTTTTTTCCTCAACGGTCTTCACTCTTCATAGAATTAACGATTCATATAACACATAAGGCTAAAGGATGGCCGGCCGGAGTGGCCGAGCGGTTCTAGGCGCTACAGTCTGGAACCGAGCGACAGCTATGGTCGCAGGTTCCAATCCTGCCTCGGGAATGGATGTGTGTGATGTCCATAGGTTAGTTAGGTTTAATTAGTTCTACGTTCTAGGCGATTGATGACCTCAGAAGCGCTCAGAGCCATTTGAACCATTTTTGCTAAAGGATGTCAGATGGAAAAGTAGGAGGTTAAAGAGCGAGAGGCTGAGCGAGAGCCGCAAGGGTAGATGGCGTCGTGGAGGTGCTGCAGAAAATGAGCTGTACAGGATGGAAAGCTCGAGCGTTGGATCCCGATAACTTGCGGAGAATTGTTAAAGAGGCCAAGTTTCACACTGGACTGTAGAGCCACAAAAGAAGAAAAACAACAAGCAGAAGCTAGGTCTGTAATTAGGAAAGGTATGGCACCATGTCCGCTCTGGTAACTGGCCAAATAGACTCTGCCACTACGATTCCAAATGACAAACTCCGAGACGAGTACCTCTGTACAAGTTAGCATTAGCGACCTCAGATATGGAGGTCTTTCGTCGGAGTACAAACACTGCAGGGCTTCACCGCTCAGAACGCGAGAGGGATGCGTTCCGCAAAAGGCAAGGTGTCACGCGATACGCGCTGGAGTGTTGGCAGCCCTGGTGGGAAGCCCCGCGCGGCTGTTGTTGCCGCCGCAACCCGACACTGGCTGCCCTCCGGGTCTTCCCCGCGGCGCTCGCGTCCAGCGGGAGCGGCGTTGGCTGCAGCCTCAGGAAATTGAGTCGGAGCCGGCGGGGGCCGCCCCCGCTAGCCAGATACCCAATCTCGCGCCATCCGGGCCCGCGGCGATGGCGGTGCCCGGGCACGCCGCGTCTCCAGGGGACGATCGCGACCGCGCAGATAAATCTCCCTGCGCGACGCCGCCAAGACGGCCGGACCGGAGGAAGTGCGCCCGACTGCCTCACCCTAAGCCCTTGTCGTACGGCTCCGTTATTCAATTTCTCCTCCTAGTACGACGAATCCATCGACTCACTAAATCGGCGCTCGATTCTCTAAAATAATCAGCTACACAGTTTCAATATCAGGCTGTCTTCACGTCTGAGGTAGCGCTGAACATACCCAAGAACCACCCTAAACCTTTTACTAATAATTGTTTGTCAGAGTAAAACATTATTATTGTACACAGAAGTAACAAGAAGAAAAAAATTTTCCTGTCTCTAAGTTCTCCGACGCAGAGAAGATTGAGACATACATGTGCAAGATACCTCGTGTGGGAAGGAGAAAGAGGTGTGAATTTTATTTAGATTCTGTAAATGAAATGCAAGGAGTGCTGTTCAACATATAAGTGGTTTATTCGGTGAAACTGCATTAAACTGCATATGCAATAATTGTTGAAATTTTATCAAATTCCTTAAACATTCACTCACAAATTGTTCAAACAATTAGAAACAAAAATAAAAGAAATTGGGTCGCCAGATACTGAGAAAGCAAAAAAAAAAAAAAACAAATAGAATCGAATTGACACCAAGAACTCACAACAAGAGAGTTGCATAAGGTTCCTGCCCTGGTATTTGCCTTTTAACATAAACATTGTATGAATTCATTCTAATTTAACATATAAATTACACGAAACGGGTTGACCGGGTGTAATAAATGAGGAAGAAATTAATAAAAACAGCTGAACATATGACTCTCTTAGCGGGCAAACGGTGAATACTGTGCCTTGCGTCTTTGTGAGCATCTAACACATTGCAAAGAAATTGAAGAAAGCGAAAGAAGAATGCGCAGCTAGTAAAGCGGACGTTTTCTGTATTACCATGTACATAGCGTGGTCGGCGTGGCGGTGGAGTCGGCTGATTGCGTGCGCCTGCATCGAGACTCTGCCGGCGACGTAGTCGATAGCGTCTAACATGCCCTACGCTGAAAATAGTGACCGAAACCTGCTACTGGAAGTTATCATTACTGGACGACGGTATGCGTCCATCTGCAAGTGCAAACCTAGGTGAAACTGCATTAAACAAAGCTCAAAACTGTTTTAACAGTACTACCGTCGTCGGACATGTTGTAAATGAAAATGTGATCCTGAGTTAAGCTCTTGATAAGGCGCACAGTGAGTGAAGCTCGCCTACTTGGATATAACAAACTTTGCTCTCTACGCTGTTTGCGACGAATTCAAAGTGCATTGTCTCATGACAAGTGATAAGAGAATCCTTGCGACTTATCGGAAGCAGTCAAGAGTGAAATCCTACCTCCTCAGAAGCAATGTCCGGAAAGCCCAATATTAGTGCGCTCCTCGCACCTGGAGAGAGAGAGAGCCGCTCCCCTCCAGGGTCTTGTCTCCGCCCTTCCGCAAATTACGTAGCTCGTATTATTTTTCAAAGCGAACATTAGATTCTTGCCAATGAAGAAGTCCCTTTCAAAATTTCCTCCCTCCTTGCCATCGCATTCCGCGATGAAAAGAGAGCGATACTCTGTGTGAGACAGAGTATACAAATAAACCAAGACTTCTCCCTTTGAGTATTGCCGCTACGTTCCCAGGTGTGCTGCTCGCGGGAAACGGCCTAAATTTCCCGGGCCACTTGAGGTCCTTGGGCACCCAAGTCGTTCTGTTGCTATTCAACTCACCGCTCTGTCCGCGTTACCTAGGATCGTGACAAAACTGTTTTTCGCTCTAAGTTTGTAGTTTCCGCTGCCTCGGGCACACGTGCAAATGTCCAGGGCTTCCCTTGGCAGCGTGTCGATGTGTGCAGCGTCTTTGCCTGTCGCTAATTCTCTGGGGGCCTGCCCTGTGTGAAGCGTGCCGACATGGGCGCGCGACCGCCGCTCGCTCGTGGGCGCACTACCTGTGTCCACCTGGTCGCCGGGCTTCCCAGCTAGGAATGCATCAGAAGAATTCCTTTCACGCTCAAAGTGTACCAAGTTTGCAAAGAGTAGAATCATAGCCCTTTACCGATGCTTAATGACACAATAATTTACCTCCATCACACTTCATATATTGCAATAAACTAATGACTGATTTTAAAAGCAATTATCTCCTTTAATTATGAACATGAAAAGCTTTGACGCTTGGTTACAGTAAAAGTACTCGAAGTTGCGAATATGAACCATGACCGGCTGTATGTTGGAATGACGACAGTGAAAATTTGTGCCGGATCGGGACTCGAACCAGGCTTTCCTTCGAACATGCACAATACGCGTAGTAATAATGTTCTTAATAACTGCTATGTCGTATTTATTCGCAGATACCAGGCCCTCGACTCTCAATAAATATGTCATTCCTCGACGGGAGTATACGTAATATATGATTGCAGGTTGTGACACATGGACTACGGCATATGGAATTTTGTTTCTGGCCGTGATTCGTGCACGGATGGGCGAAGCGGTTAAGGCGACCGCTCACGCAAAGCAGGAAATCCGTGTTTGTCCGGCACAAATTTACACCGTCGTCATCCCAATACACAGGCGATGATGGTTCATATTCGCAGTTGCGAATACATTTCCTATATTTTTTGACGGCAGTTGTCGCGGTTGTGCCTGTTCCTCCAGACACATACGCATCTCCGAAGAAAAATTATATCGTATTTCTTAATAACACATGCACTGCTGTTTCATACAGGGTCGTTCACAAGTACAAGGGCGTGCTGGAAAGTAATGCCTCCGTAATTTTTATCTGAAAACTCGTAAAGCTTTTCAAATCAAACAAACTTCATTAACATTCTACATGTTTATTCTTCATTTCTACATATTTACTTCTCGACGTACTCATCCTGGCAACGAACACATTTCTCCAATGAGAGACCAGTTTGTTGATACCGTCGCTGTAGAATGTTTGACATTGTTCACTCAGCCACAACCTCGCCTATGCTTGCATCTCTTCATCATTATCAAAATGGAGTCCCCGAAGGTGTTCTTGAAGTTTCGAAAACAGAGGAAAATCGGATGGGATGAAGTCGGTTTTGTAAGGAGAATGATCGTTGACAGTGAACACAAGACGTCGGATTGTTGTAGATGTCGCGGCGCTTATGTGCTGTATGGAATTGCCATGCAGAACGAGAGAGTGCTTCACGTGAGGACGATCTCTTCTGCGGTTAGAAACTCGATTAAAGCATGATGTTTCTCATGCACAGACATAGTTTCGTTACACACCGCCATGTTAAACGCTACAATTCGAAGCCCTCCAACCGCAGAGAGTTCCAGCTTGCATCAGCGAAACGGGAAAGTCGACCTAGTGATATGCGGGACATGTAATACATGAAACAATACTGAGAACAGAATAAAAACTGAACACAGATCAAGCCTGAATCAGGAAGAAGGAGTACTGAACTGCGAAGAAAGAAGCAAAATGGAAACAGGCAACGGTCGAAGTTCAAGATGTCCAACATCGTGTGACTGGCAAGAACGACGGCGTCATGGTTGTGCAGTCACGGTGTTGAACTGCAAAGCGGGTGGCTCGTGTTCAAACCTCCGTCTTGCCCCCTTTTTTTCACAAATTTATGAACTGTTCATCCGGTCATAGATCTGTCTGTTCCCGCGGGGAGTGACCGCGCGATTTGAGGCGCCACGTCACGGATTGCGTGGCCCCTCCCACCAGAGATACGCCCTCCCCCCCCCACACCCCAGGGATGAGTGTGTGCGTGTTGTTATTAGCATAAGTTAGTTTAAGTAGTGTGTAAGTCTAGGGACCGCTGACCTCAACAGTTTGGTCCCGTAGGAATTCATACATTTTGAACCTGTCTCTTTTCCTTCTGTAGTCTTGGCAGTTGTCGTACTATGCATCGATTATGGAATATGAGTCACGTGGTAAGAATGCCGTCGCAAGTAAATGTGATGACTAGTGAGAGCACGCGAAATGTCTCGTACAACCTCTCACAGAAATGAAAACAACCAATTAACCTGTATGAAATAGGTTACAGTGAAGGAATTCAGGAACGCAAGAGACATAAACCGGAGGTACGTACGTCTGTAGGTCCCTTCGATACACGTCGCTGTTACAAACGGACGTTACACCAAGATACAGACAAATCTGAATATAGCGAACAGACACATCAACTACCGGATGGACAATTCATAATTTTGTGAAAAAAAAGGTCATGTGGAAGAACTGAACCCAGATCTCCCCCTTCGCAGTCCAACACTGTGACCACACAACCACGATGCCGTGGCTTTTCAAATTCGCACGATGTTGCACATCTTGAGCTTGGACCGTTCACAGTTTCTATTTTGCTTCTTTTTTTCACAGTTCAGTACACCTTCTTCCTGTTTTCATGTTTGATGTGTGTTCAGTTTTTGACGGGCTGTTCAATGAGTCATTTTACCACAAAATCTGAGGAGGGTGCGATAGAGAGTTTCCCTGGTTGATACACTCCTGGAAATGGAAAAAAGAACACATTGACACCGGTGTGTCAGACCCACCATACTTGCTCCGGACACTGCGAGAGGGCTGTACAAGCAATGATCACATGCACGGCACAGCGGACACACCAGGAACCGCGGTGTTGGCCGTCGAATGGCGCTAGCTGCGCAGCATTTGTGCACCGCCGCCGTCAGTGTCAGCCAGTTTGCCGTGGCATACGGAGCTCCATCGCAGTCTTTAACACTGGTAGCATGCCGCGACAGCGTGGACGTGAACCGTATGTGCAGTTGACGGACTTTGAGCGAGGGCGTATAGTGGGCATGCGGGAGGCCGGGTGGACGTACCGCCGAATTGCTCAACACGTGGGGCATGAGGTCTCCACAGTACATCGATGTTGTCGCCAGTGGTCGGCGGAAGGTGCACGTGCCCGTCGACCTGGGACCGGACCGCAGCGACGCACGGATGCACGCCAAGACCGTAGGATCCTACGCAGTGCCGTAGGGGACCGCACCGCCACTTCCCAGCAAATTAGGGACACTGCTGCTCCTGGGGTATCGGCGAGGACCATTCGCAACCGTCTCCATGAAGCTGGGCTACGGTCCCGCACACCGTTAGGCCGTCTTCCGCTCACGCCCCAACATCGTGCAGCCCGCCTCCAGTGGTGTCGCGACAGGCGTCAATGGAGGGACGAATGGAGACGTGTCGTCTTCAGCGATGAGAGTCGCTTCTGCCTTGGTGCCAATGATGGTCGTATGCGTGTTTGGCGCCGTGCAGGTGAGCGCCACAATCAGGACTGCATACGACCGAGGCACACAGGGCCAACACCCGGCATCATGGTGTGGGGAGCGATCTCCTACACTGGCCGTACACCACTGGTGATCGTCGAGGGGACACTGAATAGTGCACGGTACATCCAAACCGTCATCGAACCATCGTTCTACCATTCCTAGACCGGCAAGGGAACTTGCTGTTCCAACAGGACAATGCACGTCCGCATGTATCCCGTGCCACCCAACGTGCTCTAGAAGGTGTAAGTCAACTACCCTGGCCAGCAAGATCTCCGGATCTGTCCCCCATTGAGCATGTTTGGGACTGGATGAAGCGTCGTCTCACGCGGTCTGCACGTCCAGCACGAACGCTGGTCCAACTGAGGCGCCAGGTGGAAATGGCATGGCAAGCCGTTCCACAGGACTACATCCAGCATCTCTACGATCGTCTCCATGGGAGAATAGCAGCCTGCATTGCTGCGAAAGGTGGATATACACTGTACTAGTGCCGACATTGTGCATGCTCTGTTGCCTGTGTCTATGTGCCTGTGGTTCTGTCAGCGTGATCATGTGATGTATCTGACCCCAGGAATGTGTCAATAAAGTTTCCCCTACCTGGGACAATGAATTCACGGTGTTCTTATTTCAATTTCCAGGAGTGTATAATTCACCTGAGGCAACTGAAGTTCTTTCATAGTCAACTGCGTTCAATGTATGTTTATAATTGAATAAATTGATGTGTTCGTTTAGAACTTGTTTCTCTTAACAACTAGCATTGGTATCAAATTTAATACTATATAGTCCTGCACTTTAGGACCCACAGAGAGAGCCATAAATTCTTCGGTTTGTCATTCCATTGTGCACAATAATTTAAGCTTGGGTCTGAAAGGCGAGTCCAGCTCTTGATTAACTTCATACGGCAGGGTAAACATTTTAAATACGCACATGGTTTTGCACCTTCACATGCCCTTTAGAAAGGATGCAGTGATCTGAATATCTGAATCTGGCGCAATTAAAAATGAAACGCCAATCGGAAGGTAAAGACAGACAAACTTAGAGAAAGCTTCAAGAGAGCTGTTTCTGCAGCGACGGCTGGCACATCACTTTACGTCTCCGTAGTACATTCTGGTCGTGCGGTAGCGTTCTCGTTTCCCGCGGCCCGGTTCCCGGGTTAGATTCCCGGAGGGGTCAGCGATTTTCTCTGCCTCGTGATGACTGGGTGTTGTTTGCTGTCCTTAGGTTAGGTTAGGTTTAAGTAGTTCTAAGTTCTAGGGGGCTGATGACCATAGATGTTAAGTCCCATAGTGCTCAGAGCCATTTGAACCAGCCATTTCGTTGTACATTCTGGTGATTGCACATTACTGGCTTTTTCACAGAGACAAAGATAACTGGGGTAATACACATACAGGGTGGTCCATTGATCGTGACCGGGCCAAATATCTCACGAAATAAGCATCAAACAAAAAAACTACAAAGAACGAACCTTGTCTAGCTTGAAGGGGGAAAAAGAGATGGCGCTATGATTGGCCCGCTAGATGACGCTGCCATAGGTCAAACAGATATCAATGCGTTTTTTAAAAAAAAGGAACCCCCATATTTATTACCTATTCTTAGTTGGACCACTTTCTTCGCTGTGTGATAGATGGCACTGTAATAGTCACAAACAAATGGCTCACAGTTTTAGACGAACAGTTGGTAACAGGTAGGTATTTTAAATTAAAATGCAGAACGTAGCTACGTTTGAACATTTTATTTCGGTTTTTCCAATGTGATACATGTACCTTTGCAAACTTATCGCTTGTGAGAACGCATGCTGTTGTGTGATTACCTGTAAATACCACATTAATGCAATAAATGCTCAAAATGATGTCTGTCAACCTCAATGCATTTGGCAATACGTGTAACGACATTCCTCTCAACAGCGAGTAGTTCGCCTTCCGTAATGTTCGTACATGCATTGACAATGCGCTGACGCATGTTGTCAGGCGTTATCGGTGAATCGCGATAGCAAATATCCTTCAACTTTCCCCACAGAAAGAAATCCGGGGACGTCAGATCCGGTGAACGTGAGGGCCATGGTATGGTGCTTCGACGACCAATCCACCTGTCATGAAATATGCTATTCAATACCGCTTTAACCTCACGCGAGATATGTGCCGCACATCCATCATGTTGGAAGTACATCGCCATTCTGTCATGCAGTGGAACATCTTGTAGTAACATCGGTAGAACATTACGTAGGAAGTCAGCGTACATAGCACCATTTAGATTGCCATCGATAAAATGGGGGCCAATTATCCTTCGTCCCATAATGCCGCACCATACATTAACCCGCCAAGGTCGCTGCTGTTCCACTTGTCACAGCCATCGTGGATTTTCCGTTGCGCAATAGTGCATATTATACCGGTTTACGTTACCGCTGTTGGTGAATGACGCTTCGTCGTTAAATAGAGCGCGTGCAAAAAAATCTGTCATCGTCCCGTAATTTCTCTTGTGCCCAGTGGCAGAACTGTACACGACGTTCAAAGTCGTCGCCATTCAATTCCTGATGCATAGAAATATGATGCCGATGTTGATGTAGCATTCTCAACACCGACGTTTTTGAGATTCCGGATTCTCGCGCAGTTTGTCTGCTACTGATGTGCGGATTAGCCGCAACAGCAGCTAAAACACCTACTTGGGCATCATCATTTGTTGCATGTCGTGGTTAACGTTTCCCATGTGGCTGAACAACTCCTGTTTCCTTAAATAACGTAACTATCCGGAGAACGGTCCGGACACTTCGATGATGTCGTCCAGGATGCCGAGCAGCATACATAGCACACGCCCGTTGGGCATTTTGATTACAATTACATCAACACGATATCGACCTTTTCCGCAATTCGTAAACGGTCCATTTTATCACGGGCAATGTATCACGAAGCAAATACCGTCCGCACTGGCGGAATGTTACGTGATACCACGTACTTTTACGTTGTGACTATTACAGCGCCATCTGTCACAAAGCGAAAAAAGTGCTCCAACTATGACATTAATATTTCTTCACTTACTACACGAATATGTAATAAAAATGGGGGTTCCTATTTAAAAAAACGCAGTTGATATCCGTTTGACCTATGGCAGCGCCATCTAGCGGGCCAATCCCCCTTCGAGCTAGACGAGTTTCGTTCTTTGTAGTTGTTTCGTTTGATGCTTATTTCGTGAGATATTTGGCCTGGTCACTATCAATGGACCACACTGTATAATGTTTTGTTTAGCGTGTATGCTTATTTCCATTACTACGCTCTGTAAATATGGAGTTTCTTCATCACGTCTTACAGAGGAACTGCTACAGTGCCTTATAACGGTTGTACTCAGAAACTAGAAAGAAGAGGGTCTCGGAAGTAAATGTGTTTCTCACAGGTAGGCATTGCAGCTTGGAGCAGCTGACGTGAAGAACAGATTCCTCGTTCTGGGAGGATGGCAGTAAGAGCTGCAGTCTGCCAGGCGCCGGTGTTTGCCTTGGGGACAGCCGAGCCAGGGGGAGAAAACACAGCCAATTAAGGGCGTGGGAGGCGCCGCCAGACCAGGACCCGGTATCGAGCGGCCGGTAGCGGGCTCATCCGCGCCGCACAAGCGCACCATTTATCTGCCGAGGAGCCTCTAATGCACCGCCGTTTACCCACCGGCTTCCCACCCCGTCCTTACGTCTATTAAAACGCCGCCTCGTCCCCGCCGACAGTGGCGCGTGTGACGCTACCGGTACTCACGTACGGCAACAGAGACTGAGACGGGTCCAACACATGAAGTCCGTAGTATGGAAGGGGAATGATACGTAATTTTAGGCCTATATCGCTAACGTCAATCCGTTATAGAATTACGGAGCATGTCCCATGCATTATGCCCTGTCTGAAGAACGAAAATCTCCTTTATAAAAATAAACAGATTCCGCTGTGTTCGTCTATGAAATCCAGAGCGCCGCAGAAATCGGCGCCCAGGATGATGACGTGTTCTTTGACTTCAGGAAGGCATTTGACACCGTCCCTCACTGTCGTTTAAGGAACATACGAGTACTACGAGCTTGCCGGCTACTGGACCAGAGATGTGACTGGATTGGGGACTTATCGACGTATATACCGTCCAGTCGCATTAATATGATCACTTGTCAGAAACCCGAAAAAACCGCATTTTGGACAACGATCCCCTGCGAGACACACGAAACTACCGACAGGATGGTTCAAATGGTTCAAATGCTTCAAATGGCTCTGAGCACTATGGGACTTAACTTCTGAGGTCATCAATCCTATAGAACTTGAACTACTTAAACCTAACTAACCTAAGGACATCACACACATCCATGCCCGAGGCAGGATTCGAACCTGCGACCGTAGCAGCAGCGCGGTTCCGGACTGAAGCGCCTAGAACCACTCGGCCACTCCGGCCGGTCTACCGACAGGATGATGATGATGTTTCATTTGTGGGGCGCTCAACTGCGCGGTCATCAGAGTCCGTACGAAGTCCCAAATTTTACACAGTCCAATCTAGCCACTGTTACGAATGATGATGATGAAATGAGGAGGACAACACAAGCACCCAGTCCCCGGGCAGAGGAAATCCCCAACCCGGCCGGGAATCGAACCCGGGACCCCATGATACAGAGGCAGCAACGCTAGCCACTGGACAACGAGATGCGGACGGTACCGACAGGGATTTAGAGCCACGTCGACTCCAGCGACGTGGCCAGCTATGCTAGGTTTCATAATTCGGAAACGGAGCGATTTATCTGACGTCCAAAAGAGCATCATCATTGTCTTTCGGGCCAAGGGTGGAAGCATTTCCGAAACGCTTTATATACGCTCCACTGCTAGTGCTGCCACCTGGCGTCAGTGAGTGTTTATTCTAAGTTGACGTCGAACACAGTGGTGGTCACATTAATGTGACTGAGCAGCGTAGAATTCAATACGTCGCTATTAGCGGAATAAAATCTACAGGCGTAAAAGTGATTTCAGGCGTACTCCAAAGAAGTGTGTAAGACCGATGTAATCTAGTGTACAACGTCGGAAGCTCCATCACGTGGTTCGCAGATAAGAAGGTAGTAACTGCGGAAGACTGTAGCTATTTGAAAGAAGACCATCAGAGGATCAATTGTATGGTACAGGGCTTTCTTCTGACGCTGAATGTCACCAAATGCAACATACTGCGTGTAAATAGGCGAAGAGACCCATTACGTTCGATTACGCTATTGTAACTAATCGGTGCTACCTGAAGTGGAATGTCGACGTAAAACAAACTGTAGGAAGAACACATGCCAGGTTCATTGGAGGAATCTTATGGAATTCGCAAAAGAAGCGACTTGCAAAATATTTGTACGACCGATTCTTGAGCATTGCTCATCAATATGGGACCCTTAGATTCTATCTACAGTAAAGATGTCCGCCCCGATAGCTAAGTGGACAGCGTAACGGATTGCCGTCCTACGGGCCGGATTCGATTCCTGGCTGGTTGGGCATTTTCTCCGCTCAGGGACTGAGTGTTGTGTTGTCTTCATCATCATTTCATCCCCATCCGGCGCGCAGGTCGCCTAATGTAGCGTCGAATGTAGTAAGACCTGCACCAAGGCGGCCGGACCTGCCCCGTAAGGGTCCTCCCGGCCAATGACGCCAAACGCTCATTTCCATTTTACAGTAAATATAGAAAAGAAACAACAAAGAGCGACACGTTTCGTCACGGGATCGTTAGGCGGCACAAAAGCTGTTCGGAGACTCCCAATCAAATTTTGTAGTTAGCTTTTATTTACCGTGAATATAACCATTATAATCATTTTATAGATTAATGTTTTTAAAAATATGCAAATAAAAGAAATGAAAACTGAAACATTTTCAAATAGTGTGGAAGGATGCACCTCCTTCCTGAAACCAGACGATCAATGAAATCCCTGGAGCCCGTATTCTGTTACTGGTTTTGCCGGAAGATCCAGATGGGCTTCGAGCGGCTCAGAGGATTGACTATCGCGGGGAACTGCGTTCCCTCTCACAACTCCGTTCCCCCACCCCTCCCCCACCCCTCTCCCCTCTCCCCTCCCCTTCCTTCCCAACAATTTTATTCCCGAAGCGGGATGTCATTTCCTTTAGACAGATGCGTCGCCCCTTCGGGAATTTGTCTTGTATCGATCTATTTTGGTCATTACATAATGTCCTTTCTAGAATGAGATCACGATTCATCTTCAAGTAAAAGACAATTGATCTGACAGGCTTACTAAAACTGAAAGTCAGCAGTGCAAAACCGTCAGTAACACCGTTTGAAAACTGCTGTAAAAAATATTATGTATCTGACAGCAAAACTGTAGCACTACTCTGAGGCTTTTGTTTATCGTTCATTGCCCGGAGAAACAGGAGCTCATTGTAAACACCTGTAACAGTGCTGGGTGACAACAGCGCTAAAGTATAAATAAAATTTATCAATTGAAGACATAAAGTCTGAAAATGAGTCCTTGATCCTATTTTTGGCACTTTATTTTACAGGTCCGTCTTGGTCACACAAATTTTTACGCTTCACTATTACCGGTTTCGGCTACTGCCATCTTCAGATCATAAAATATTCAGATGTGGCATCAACGTCAAGCCGGGTGATACGCCAGTATGGCGATGACGAATACACGCTTCCAATGTGCGTTCACCGCGATGCCGCCAAACACGGATGCGTCCATTATGATGCTGTAAACAGAACCTGGATTCATCCGAGAAAATGGCGATAGTCTACTAGCAGTCATTGGATCTCGACCAACGCGAGCAGCAATGTTGCGATACGATAAACCGCAATCGCGATAGGCTACAATCCGACGGAAACGTGATGGTACGCATTTCTCCTCCCTACACGCGACATCACAACAACGTTTCACCAGGCTACGCCAGTCAGCTGCTGCTTGTTTATGAGAAATCGGATGGAAACTTTCCTCATGTCAGCACGTTGTAGGTGTCGCCACCGGCGCCAACCTTGTGTGAATGCTCTGAAAAGCTAATCATTTGCATATCACACCACCTTCTTCCTGTCGGTTAAATTTCGCGTCTGTAGCACGTCATCTTCGGGGTGTAGCAGTTTTAATGGTCAGTAGTGTATTTATATGGTAACAAGGGGGTAGTGGAGGCAATATAAGGGGCCATAGCGACTGCTTAGCAAATTAGGCGGCGTGGCGTCCTATGGCGCAGTACTGAGAGGCGCGTAGACCGCATCAAAGCTGGGCCGGCACGCCTCGACCCCCCAGAGGGCAGAGAAGCAAACTTGGCGGCCGGCAGATACAGCGGGCTATCGTCGCCACCTGATCAAAGCGGACGGCGCTTGCCACGGGCGGCGGGTGGTGGTCGGAACACACTGCTCCCTGTGGTCGTCGCCGCCAACTGTCTACTGCTATCAGTTTTGCGCTACTTATCATACATTACTATCGCATCGACTCGCAGCAGTGGAACTGAGTGATCCAATTGATGGTCAAAGCAAAGTGATTTTTAAACGCTGCGTTAATTCTCAATACTGTCACGTGACTTGATGCTCGGAACACTACAGTAAGGGTGCAGTTGTTCTCAGGTAGAGGCAGCTGGGCAGGGAAACTCGCTGTCAGCTGGAGGACCGTTGAAATCTTTATTTATAGTAGTAGACACGTGACCATGTCAGGGAGGCACAGGGTGGTGGCCGTCAAACCCACAGTCTATGGCGCTAAACACTACACCCATTACAGCTTGGGAGTGGAGTGACCCTTCGTTGTAAGCATTCCAGCACATCCGTGGTTTGGGCAGCATCAGATATTGGACGGAGAGTTTGGTTGTGGTACGCTGCAAGCAAGCCTGCCCAGCTGTGGCTAGTGGCTCAAATGGCTCTGAGCACTATGGCACTCAACTGCTGTGGTCATAAGTCCCCTAGAACTTAGAACTACTTAAACCTAACTAACCTAAGGACAGCACACAACACCCAGCCATCACGAGGCAGAGAAAATCCCTGACCCCGCCGGGAATCGAACCCGGGAACCCGGACGTGCGAAGCGAGAACGCTACCGCACGACCACGAGATGCGGCCTCTGTCGGCCCGTATGCTTTTGTGCTGTACGTGTCCCTTCACGTTTCCACTTCACTATCACATCGGAAACAATGGACGTAGGGATGTTTAGGAGTGTGGAAATCTCGCGTACGTGCGTATGACAAGTGACACCCAATTATATGACAACGTTCGAAGTCCGGGAGTTCCGCGGAGCGCCGCATTCTGCTCTTTCACGGTATCTAATGACTAGTGAGGTCGGTTATATGGAGTACCTGGCAGTATGTGGCAGCACAGTGCACCTAACATGAAAAACGTATGTTTTTAGAGGTGTCCGGATACATTTGATAGCATTGTACATATACTCGTACATTCATTTTAGTACACTCAGTATGGCAAAAATGGCTCTGAGCACTATGGATCTTCTGAGGTCATCAGTCCCCTAGAACTTAGAACTACTTAAACCTAACTAACCTAAGGACATCACACACATCCATGCCCGAGGCAGGATTCGAAACTGCGACCGTAGCGGTCGGGCGGTTCCAAACTGTAGCACCTAGAACCGCTCGGACACTCCGGCCGGCACACTCAGTATAGGTATTGCCATATTTTTTATGGCTACCATTATTCCCAATTATTTATCGCTAATAGTCTAATCTTGCCTTATTATTCTCCCTACATATATATGGGTGATACGTATCTGCTATTTACGTTGAGAGTGTATATATATATATATATATATATATATATATATATATATATATATCCTCTGAATGTTTCAAATGTAATGTGTAATACACCCTATCGTTACAGTTATTTGCCTGTAGTTTTACGTCGCTATGGGCCTTACCCTTAAACGTGCGGAATTGACTCTCAACGTAAATAGCAGATACATATCACTCATATATATGTATAGAGAATAATAAGGCAAGATTGGACTATTAGAAATAAATAAATGGGAGCCGTAAAAATTATGGCAGTAACCATACTGAGTGTACTAAAATGAATCGGCCAGACAGATAAACCAAGTTGTAGGTGAAGGTTGAGATTCCTTGCACGAATCCATAAAAAAACTCATGAACCATAGAACACTCGTTCCATTGACTACTGAGTATTTCTGGTTATTCTGGGCCCAGTTATCGTACACAGAACACCAGAAGAAAAGCCACACGTTCCGCCACTGTCTGGTTCAGACAAGGATCAACAAACCGCTGTGGCCCACGTTACAAGAGTGGCGTTGCGCGTTACGGGGGGACTGTCCGCTACAAGTCTAGGGCCGTACTTCTTAGAAGAATCATTCAACGTACCAATTCCTCCCACTTTTTTATCTCGTGAAATGACCACGACGGGGTAAAAAGAGAGAAATCATATCCCATACGGTATGCTATCGGCAAATGTTCTTCCGGTACACATTTACGAATGGAACTGGACTGAGGGGAAAATAATGATACAATAAATACCATCCACCACGCACCGTAAGTGCTTTTGAGGACCATAGATTGAGACGTGCTCTTACGTCGACCATCAAAGTCATTACGGTAGCCGAACACGGTCCTGGTTCTGCTTGAACATAAAAAGAAAAATTCTTGTCACGATTACGAGCGTGGCAGGACTCTCGAGCGGAAGACGCGTCAGGTATCGCAACCACGTGTCGTTTTCCTGAAAGCTACAAAACGTGTATTCGGGGCGCCCGCATACTGTACTGCGCCATATTCCTTTGTGTCCGGCAATCTGGGGGCTAATTTGTATGCGCGACACGACTCAATCTCGTAACATAAACCGCGCTGGCACGGCACGGCGGGCGCGCCGGGGATTAAGGGAGGGACCAGGACGGACATAACGTGTGCCTGGCACCGGGGCAGGCACCAGCCGGCCCCGCCTCTAGGTACCCCACTCCCTCTACCCCCCGCCCCCGCAGACCAACCGCGCCGCCCCTCCGCCCAACTCCCCAGACGGGTGACATCCGCAGGGTTGTCCCAGCGCGGTCTGCGGTCGTGAGGACCTCGTCCCAGCGACGCGGGCTGCGGTGGCAGCCACGCTCAATAGTTTACACACCTGCATTGTACACACAAAGCAATGCAGCCAACATCTGCACCTGTGCGAGAGGTACTCATAAAGCTGTAGGGGAGAGTCGCCTAAATCGTACCACTTTCCAGATTTTACTTATTATAGCGCTATCTTCAACTGAGTTGCTACACTTAATTTACGAGGGCTATTTCAAAAGAAAGGACCGATCAGTGTGCGATTTGCGGGGGGGGGGGGGGGGGGGGGATTTCCCCACTTCTGCATCAGACCATCCCCTCCTCTGGTTTTAGTTTATGCATCCCAATCTGGGATGTTTATTTCCCAAACACTGGAGTAAAACTTTACATATAATTTAAATTTGTGAAGCCGAACACTGAAAGTTTTTAATACAGTCTTACTATTAATACTATTAATATGTTTGCTTATTAATTTTGAAAAAGTGTTATGCAGTAGTTAAGCATTTCAATACATTTAGGCTACGGTCGCAGGTTCGAATCCTGCCTCGGGCATGGATGTGTGTGATGTCCTTAGGTTAGTTAGGTTTAAGTAGTTCTAAGTTCTATGGGACTGATGACCACAGATGTTAAGTCCCGTAGTGCTCAGAGCCATTTGAACCAATACATTTAGAACTAAATGACAAGACGACGCACGCCACATTTCCGTAGCATGCCACAGTGTTGCAAGACGTCGCCCCAGCGTAAACGAGGCTTTAGAGCCACGTCTGTATTGTATGGTGGATGATATGTGTTGTGTACGAAACTAAAACCTGAAATCAGATCCAAACGTCGTGGAAAACTGTGAAGAGGTGTCATCCTGCAGCAAGATAACGCTCGCCCACATTCTGCCCGATGCAATAAAGGAGTTGAGATTAGAGGTGCTGGAACATCCACTATACAGTCCAGGCCTGGCTCCAAGCGATTTTCACATGTTTGGACCCTTAACGGAAGCACGACAGGGAAGAAGATTTGAAAGTGATGAAGACGTCATTTCTGCGGTGCAAAATAGGTTACAGATGCAACCTAAAAACGTATTTTCTGATGAAATAAAAAAACTCGTAAAACGTCGGGAAAACTGCATTGAAGTCCAGGGAGGTTACGTAGAAAAATAACGCATTTTTCAGTTTTCTATCATCAGAATAAGTACAGCTTTTCACAAATGTGCCCTTACTTTTTGAATTCCCCTCGAATACTTTTATGTAGATGATTTTGTAAATAAGCTTTACCTATAATGTACTTTTAAAGATATAACAAGGGATGGCTTTCCTGTTAGTGCATACGCGTGCATAGTGAGTTTCGGCATTAACATCTATTTATAAATAACTGTTTAACCATGGGTGACGCGGCAGTCCAAGCTAGTAACATATATAATTATACTAACCCCCTAAGACATCCCCCCCCCCCCCCCCCACTGGTAAAAGCACAAATCGCACACTGGGACCGATCCACCGCGAAATGGAAACTGCAGTGAATATCGGAACTGTTTTATTTTCAACATTTAGCTTGTAATCTATCCCTAACTTTCTGCATCGATCTATTGCCCACATTAAATTCTTTTATGAAGATTTGAGAGGAGCGAAAATTACAGTAAACTGTCAAGTTTACTTAGCTTTTCATAACGTGTAGGCTTTCACGGCCAGCGTCTTCATTAGTTACAACTTCCGGGCTGACAGGCCGTGGTCGATTTATAAAACTTCTTCTTCCTGATGTTTCGTTGACAACTGCGGGCAACATTTTCCGAGGTGAGTCAACGACTAGCTGCCAGGCCTTTTTTTTTTTTTTACTTTATTGTTATTTTAAAACCTGTACAACTCAGGTAGGCTGGCAGCGGCACACAACGCCGCTCTTCAGCCATAGCGTTTTACAAGAGTATAAAACATGGTGAATGACAATGAACAAAGTGACGGGCAAAAGAGAGAGGTCACAGAGACATAAAAACACGGTGTCGTTCACATGTGACGATAACAACACTGAAAACACGTTGGCACGGCGCACAAAACACTGATGAGTCCGACGACACAAGTGAACGTAGGAGTGGGACGGCGGACACCAAAAACACTATACGACGTCACACACACGAGACACAAAAGGCGACGATCTCCGGCGCGCGAAAGTTCACTAGACGTGTGCGAGTCGCTGCCAGGCCGTGCAGGTCCCGTTTATATAGAGCGCATTCAGGGCACCGCAACACGTCAAGTGGCGCCGACGTTATTATTCTCGATTTTAAGTAATCGACTGTCACATCGTTGGTGCAAAGTGGACCGCCTTATCTTTTATAACTTTAAGCCTTCATCTTTTCTATTGAAATGATTGTGGTGTTTCCGAATCTCTATAGCTTCCCTATACATACGTGCATAATAATGCGATGTCCAGGCTAGCACACTCGTCTCACAAAATTTTATGTCATGATCACCGTCTTAAAAAATATGTTCCGCTACAGCTGATTTATCGGTATGTCGTAGTCGACAGTTCCCTTTGTGAAACTTCCTGGCAGATTAAAACTGTGTGCCCGACCTAGACTCGAACTCGGGAACTTTGCCTTTCGCGGGCAAATGCTCTGCCATCTGAGCTACCGAAGCACGACTCACGCCCGGTACTCACAGCTGTACTTCTGCCAGTACCTCGTCTCCTACCTTCCAAACTTTACAGAAGCTCTCCCGCGAACCTTGCAGAACTAGCACTCCTGAAAGAAAGGATATGGCAGAAGTAAAGCTGTGAGTACCGGGCATGAGTCGTGCCTCGGTAGATCAGATGGCAGAACACTTTCCCGTGAAAGGCGAAGGTACCGAGTTCGAGTCTCGGTCAGGCACACAGTTTTAATCTGCCAGGAAGTTTCATATCAGCGTACACTCCGCTGCAGAGTGAAAATCTCATTCTGGAAAGTTCCATTTGTGTTTTCGTTGTTCCAATAAAAACCTTCCCACAGATACATGCAAATTTATACGCCCCGGGAATTGCTAAGGGGTGACGTGCGACTTTCGCACATTTAAACACTCACTAATCTTCTTGGTGGGTCTAAAGATAGTTTCAATTCGAAACTTGGCCAGAGCTTTTCCAATACGGTCCGTAATGCTGTGAATAAATGGAACAAAAAATATTCCGGCTAACATCCATAGGTCCACTGTTTCCGATGTGATAGTGAAGTGGAAACGTGAACGGACACGTATAGCAGAAAAGCGTACAGGCCGACCTCGTCTGTTGACTGACAGAGACCTCCGACAGTTGAAAACGGTCATAATGTGTAATAGGCAGACTTCTATCCAGACCATCACACAGGAATTCCAAACTCCATGAGGATCCACTGCAAGTACTATGATAGTTGGGTGGATGGCGAAAAAACTTGCATTTCATGGTCGAGCGGCTGCTCATAAGCCACACATCACGCCGGTAAATGCCAAACGACGCCTCGCTTGGTGTAAGGAGCGTAAACGTTGGACGAGTGAACAGTGGAAAAACATTGTGTGGAGTGACGAATCACGGTACACAATGTGGCGATCCAGTGGCAGAGTATGTGTATGGCGAATTCCCGGTGAACTTCATCTGCCAGCGTGTGTAGTGCCAGCACTTCGAAGGCGCTGGTGTTATGGCGTGGTCGTGTTTTTCATGAAGGCGGCTTGCACCCCTTGTTGTTTGCGTGGCGCTATCACAGCACAGGCCTACATTGATGTTTCAAGCACCTTCTTGCTTCCCTCTGTTGAAGAGCAGATCGGGGATGGTGACTGCATCTTTCAACAAGATCGAGCACGTGTTCATAATTCATGGCCTGTGGTGGAGTGGTTACACGACAAAAACGTCCTGCACAGAGTACCAACTTGAATCCTACAGCACACCTTTGGGATGTTTTGGAACGCCGACTTCGTGCCGGGTCTCACCGACCGACATCGATACCCCTCCTCAGTACAGCACTTCGTGAGGAATGAGCTACCATTCCCCAAAAAACCTTCCAGCACCTGATTGAAAGTATACCTGAGGGAGTGTAAGCTGTCATCAAGGCTAAGGGTAAGCCAACACCATATTGAATTCCAGCATTACCGATGGAGGGCGCCACGAACTTGTAAGTCATTTTCAGCCACGTGCCCCGATACTTTTGATCACATAGTGCATCTCGTTATCAGCGTATCATTTTTCTTAAAAGACGTTCTCAAATGATTTAATTCATCTCGCAAATAAACTGGCTCACAGATCTTTTTAGCATTGTCCACCAGTTTTTTAATCATACCTCTCTTCTGCCTGGGATATTCGTTCGAATGCTTATGGAGGTAACGGTCGGTGTGTCTATCTTTTCTATACACTTTATATCCTAGGCTCCCATCTGCCCCTTTAATTACTGATACATCCAAAAAATTTAGTTGTCCATTGCTCTCTTTCTCCGTAGTTAATTTTATCTTTGGATTAACACTATTTATGAGCACCAAGAAACCAAACAAATCCTCTTCACCACGATTCCATGCCACAAAAGTGTCATCCGCATATCGATACCACTTCAAAGGGCTTTTACTGCCAGACTGCAGCGCCTGCTGTTCAAAAAATTCCATGAATAAATTAGCAACAACTGACTCAGAGGACTGCCCATGGCCGCTCCTTCGGTGCATTCGTAAAACTCATCATCAAAAGTCGTGGACAGGCAATGTCGAAACAGAGCTGCTGTATCAGTGGGAAACATATCAGCTATGTATGAAAGAGCTTCATCAACAGGAACCATGGTAAACAGGGATACTATATCAAAACTAACAAGAGTATCACCTGGGCTGACAGTAATCTCCTTCAATTTTTCAATAAAGTGCACAGAATTTTTAATGTGATAATCAGTTTTACCAATGTACGGTTGTAGCAAGGAGGTGAGATGTCTAGCCATCTCTTGAGTAGGCAACCCAATAGCACTCACTATCGGTCTCAATGGGACGTTAGGCTTATGTATCTTCGTTAGCCCATATAGTCTATGAGGGCAAGCTTCCGTTTTACATAGATATTTTTTATCCTCTGTAGGAATGGAAGACATTTTCTTGTTAATAGACTGGTAACTCCTAACACTTTCGTTGTAGGATCCTCTTGAAGCTTTTTGTAAGTGTTAGAATCTAAAACGTTGCTGATCTACCTATGGTAGTCCTCTCTCTTCATCACAACGGTAGCATTACCCTTATCAGCAGTAAGTACAATAATATTTCTGTCCGCATTAATCTCTCGTAACGCCTCCCCTTCTCCTTGAAACAAATGACTGCCAGATGGCTTAGCTTTACGTAGTATCCTCGCTGTTTTACTCAGCTCGTCGTGTTGAGATGGCTCCAGTTCTTCTTATCTAGGGGTCTGATTCCTGAAGCCGAAAATCTCCTATTTCAGGTCCTCACGGTTGGATAGGACTAAATAAATTTGAAGATTGTTGTTGCAGAATTTGTTTTTACGTTAATATATTTTCTCACAATTTAGTGTATCATACAGTCTTTTGATTTTTCACGTTAACGAAGCCGAAATTACATTTTCCGCACAAAAATACAAAAATATGTCCGATCACTTCAGATGCATGCTTACGAGTCTCTCAATCTCGGGAAAAAACAATATTCCAAAGGGTTTACAATTTTTCTTAACGAATGGATTTCTACTTGTTTCGATTATCATTTCATAAATGAATCCAGAAATGAACATAGTAAACAGTGCAGGTCTGTGTAATTAATAAAAGAAATTTTAAGTGTCCCAGTAATTTGTAATTTCAAAAAATTCTAAAAAAATAATTTTAACTGTACGTTCAGAACTAGTACTTACCGACTATAACATGGAGACTGAAATATTTTATAAAGTAATTCCTTTTCATAAAATTTAGCTTGAAATATAACATACTGTGCACGAAACTATATGAATGATTTCAGAAGAGCAACTTAGATAATGCTGAACTGTCCCTAAATTCGAAAAGTAACACTGGTATCGACAACTACTGTTGAGGTAAGGTAATGATGGGGGAGGTTGTCCCGTTCCAAGCCATACCTTCCAGTTATTTCTTTACATAGTAGCCGGTCCCACTTATACATCTGTCGTAGAATTGAACCAACTTTTCAAAACCCTCATCATACAAGGCAGCGTCCCGTGTTTTCCGAAAGTTTTGTACGCTGGACTGCAACTCGTTTTCTGCGCCAAAATGTTATCTCCACAGCCATTAGTCAATTTATGCACTGATGAAAATCAGAGGGAGCCATGTTCAGGCTGTATGATGAGTGATCCCAACACTTCCCATCAGAAATGCAGCCCCCCCCCCCCCCCCCCCGCAGTATGTGGCCGAGAACTGTTATGAAGAAGAAAATCCATGATAGTTACGTCATGTGGAGTTGTATGAAATTAGGAGAAACCTCTCGGCAGGCAACCATACTTTTCAGGAGTCACTATTTTCTAGGTATCATAAAGCGTTCACTGTGCGCTCAGAACTGAGAAGAGTGACGTAATGCTATCTGCCACCATACTAGACACACTTCCCAATACATCTAGGCAAAGCTTTATAAGGCTTTCACTGTGGTTGCCACTTTGCGACCGATCTTTCTCTATTTTCCGAATAGACCTCAAACATCTGCAACTCGTACAAATTAAGAATCTCGTTTCCTATTTTGTGCCAGTAGGGTTCATGTATCGTACCATCTTTATAAATTACATCCTTGAGCTTGACGGTATGGACTAGTAATAAATTGATTCGCATCTAGCGAACTCGGACTGACGTCAGCTGTTTATGTCGGATAAAATTTGTGCCCGACCAGAAATCGAACTCGGATTCCTGCTTACGGCGAGCTGTTGCCTTAACAACTTAGGCTACCCGAGCACGCCTCTAGGACCGACCCAAACTTCAGTATGTCCCCAGCCCCTACATTCGCACTTTTCGTGATTCCCGCACAGGGAGAGATCAATATTTCATCGTCATTTTAGCCCGTCGAGGCGTGGATACATCGTTGATGGTTACAATGTCTATGTTTGTGCAGTGTCTGTGTCCTCACATCTAAATGTCCTTCAGACATGCATGGGTGTCTGGAGGGTACTGCAGTACGAAGATATAGACACTGTACCAACACAGACACTTTAACCATTAGTATTATCTGCTAGTCTATCCACATGCTTAGCTGGCTGGTAACGTGCTCGCCTCCCATGCAAGTGGTCCCGGGTTCGATTCCCGACCGGGTTGGAGACTTTCTCCGCTCGGGTGTTGTGTTGTGATCATCATTTCATCCTCATCACTGGCGCGCAAGTCGCCCAATGTGGTGTCAACTGAAATAAGTCTTGCACTTGGCGGCCGAACTTCCCCGCATGAGGCCTTCCGGCCAACGATGCCGTACGCTCATTTCATTTCATCTACTAGTCTAAGTTTAAGAAAAGTTCCAGATTTTAGTTCTTACATCACTATTTGCAGGAATTGTAATACGACTTTTTCATTTTTCTCTCCACCCTGCGCCCTTTGCATGAATCCGAATTTTACATTCAATGTATCTGATAAATTCTTTCGTTCGATCTTCCTCACGCAACTCGCACTACTATTCCTCTACTTTAAGAATGAGTTTCTCTGGTGACTTCAGAGTCAAAGAACTTGCATTTCATAGGTGGAACTATAGCTCTAGATTTCTTCTCGTTAGCTTCGGTTAGCTTCTTTACTTATTCTGCGAGGGTTAGTCATAAAATTGTAATTACCATCTCGAAAAGATAAGGTTACGCCATGATTTTTTGTCCTGGTACACGTTGAAATCCCACACCAAAGTTCCTGCTAAGAAACAAAAGAATCATTGTTTAACCTTATCTTCTCGAGGTGATAATTACAACTTCAGCTGCAAGTTGATCTCTCCCTGTGCGGGAATCACGGAAAGCGTGAATGTAGGGGCTGGGGACATACTGAAGTTTGGGTCGGTCCTGGAGGCGTGCTCGGGTAGCCTAAGTTGATAAGGCAACAGCTCGCCGTAAGCGGGAATGTAGGTTCAAGTTCTGATCCGACACAAATTTTCATCTGACATAAACAGCTGAAGTCAGTCAGTTGCAAGAAGTTCTTCGTTTTATACGGGGTGTCCAAGGAGGAATAGTCAATAATCAGGGATATGAAAGAAATGATCATTAGGAGGAAAAACGACCAGTAAACATGAGCTCTACCTAAGTGCGTAGCACACCTGTACCATACGAGTATTCAGGACCTGGTCTGCAAGTGTGGGAATATTCCACAGACCAAAGTTGAAGCCAGCGATATACTATGCTCAACAGGTACAGCAGTCCGTCGATTACGTCCATCCAGCTTCCCAAACACCCACACTGCGACCCCGTTCAAATGAATAAAAGTGTACAAAAGAAATATATACTCGCCCGCTGAGCATGGTTGTTCCCTAGAATGAATGTTGCAAATACTGTTCACCTCTAAACTCAGTACAGTTCCTACCTGCAGAGTCAAACAAACAGTGCACAGTCAGATCTACTGAGCGCCGTCTGATCGATTGTGACCGTGACAATTGAATCTCTAATAGTAAAATCCCTCGACATGCAATTGTTACGTCGTGGTGGCGCTGAACACAGCCCTTGAGGGTGCTGCATTTTTTCCCGCAGTATAAATGTAATTTCACTGTTAGATCTCGGTGCAAGACCGTCGACATAGTGGCACGCCGCACGCTGAAAGCCCTGTGCAAGCGTTACCACGAAGTGTCAAATACAAATGGCAAACATGATGAATCGTACTCATATCACTGTCGCCCACCTGCGATCAAGTGCGCGCCTAAGGCCGATAGATACTCTTCCTCCTTCCAGATCACGTAACAGCCGCAAGTATGCATTACACGTCAAGCTATCCAGACGTCATCCCACTACCACAACGCTCATCCGGCTGGGTTACTCTTCACTTCCTTATAGGATGAAATTTCAGCCCTCTCCATACCGTGAAGTTCACCCAACTGAGATTGCAGACCTCAGCCATGTAATACTAGGGTGTACACGCTATTACAGACAATTCCGCTAGTTTCCTAATGCTTTGATCAGATCAGGAATTCCCCAGTCGACATCTGTGACGCACTTGTTTCGACACCTCACAGCAACAGACTATGCCAGTATTGCCCCGTTTCTGCAGGAAGCAGATACCTAGTTTTAAGTCAGACACAAAGGTTCCAGCGTAAGAAGTGGTGATATATGGACTGTGCTGAGTGTATGAATGTACCAAGTGTTTCATGAAGTTTACCTGGAATTAATATACAGGGCGTGTTAACGTGCCACAGCAATGCCTCTGCGAAGTGGTCTCCGTCGTCGCTGGCGGCGCAGTGTACCTGTGTATCGCAGTTTGAAGGCGATTGATATTGACTTGGCTGGGCAGTTTAATAAACAGCAATTGATTGGAGGTCCAAATGTTTTTCGTGGACTTCATCTGAACTTTACCTGTGATGTACAAGCAGTGTTTGGAGGTAGTATCAGGTTGACACTTGCTGTTGTATGGGGCAATCATGCAAATTATGGTGGCCTTGAAGCATTTCCAGATGCTAACATTTTGGATTGGAAGACATGGAGTATAGCTGAGACTACAGGACTCTTGGCTAAACAGCCTTATGGTACTCTTGTTCCAAACATGCCATTTGTTTTGACTACGAGAAGGAAGAAGAAGTTCAAATGGTTCAAATGGCTCTGAGCACTATGGGACTTAACTTCTGAGGTCATCAGTCCCCTAGAACTCAGAACTACTTAAACCTAACTAACCTAAGGACACCACACACATCCATGCCCGAGGCAGGATTCGAACCTGCGACCGTAGCGGTCGCGCGGTAAGAAGAAGTTAAATGCTGATGAGTACCTCTTTATATGGGCGAAAGTCGGCAATGCCAATTGTAAAATAAAGATCAATTGAAATTAAAAAAAAGACGTGCTAAGATATCTCAATAATTTTATTTTTACATGAAAGCCTGTACCTTAATCTATTTTTCTACACAATTTCCGTGAATATTGAGGCACTTGTCATAGCGTTGTATCAGTTTTTGAATACCCTCCTCATCGATGTCTGCCTCCTGACTTGTTAACCACTGCATCACCACTGTTTTGACTTCGTCATCGTCTTGATGACGCTGACCGCCCAGGTGTTTCTTCAAGTGCAGGAACAGACGGTAGTCACTGGGCGCAAGATCGTGGCTGTACGGAGGATGACCTAGAGTTTCCCATTGAAAAGAAGTGATGAGATCTTTGGTCTGATTCGCCACATGCGGCCGGGCATCGTCTTGCAGCAAAACGATGGCCTTGCTCAACTTCCATGGACTGTTGCTTTGATTCTGGTGTGACGTAGGCCACCCATGTTTCATCGTCTGTAACAATTTGGCTTAAGAAGTAATCACCGTTGTTGTGGTACCGCTCAAGGAAAGTCAATGCACTGTCTAAACGTTTAGTTTTGTGCACAACAGTCAACATTTTCGGCAATTCATGCCGTACAAAACACTACGAGAAACATTAGGAAAGTCATCCCGCAAGGAGGAAATCGTAAAGCGTCTGTTTTCTCTCACCTTATCGTCCAATTCCTGCACCAAACTTTCATTAACGACCGAAGGACGCCCACTCCATTGTTCATAATGCACATCTGTGCGGCCATCTTTAAATGCTCTCACCCACTTTCTTACCATTCCATTACTCATAATGTTTTCTCCTTAAACTGCACAGACCTCACGATGAATATCGATCGCTTTTAGGCCTTTAGCACTAAGAAATCTTATAACAGCCCGTACTTTACAGTCGGCGGGACTCACGATTATCGGAGGCATCTTAAACACTCAGTACACAAGGAATAATCAGACTGTAACGGCGTCTGTGCGTAGAGTAAGGTACAGGCTTTCATGTAAAATATCTTAGCACGTCTTTTCTTAATTTCAAAACGGTACTTACTTAAAAAACACGCCTCGTAATAAATGGTTCAAATGGCTCTGAGCACTATGGGAGGTCATCAGTCCCCTAGAACGTAGAACTACTTAAACCTAACTAACCTAAGGACATCACACACATCCATGCCCGAGGCAGGATTCGAACCTGCGACCGTAACGGTCGCGCGGTTTCAGACTGTAGTGCCTAGAACCGCTCGGCCACTCCGACGCCTCGTAATATCTAATGCCTACGCTGTACGTATAAGACTGTATACCAAATTTGTAGTTACTCACTACTCTAGCCAAATACCAACAAATTTTTTAAAAATGTATTAGAAGTAGCGAAACGATCGCTGTATCTCTAGCACATCAAACGTCTCGAAATGAATTTCGTTTTTAGTGCATTTTATGATTTCTTTATGGGCATCCCTCAAGGATAAAACTGTTCAGTAGCATTCTGAAGCTGTTTGAAAAACGAGTTGCAAGAGGAGCACGTCAGAATAAGAGCAGACTTTCGGATGTAAGGACAGAAGTTGGGGGATCGGCATTACCGTCTGTGAGAATTCTGGAGCGCGGCGCGTAATGCAGTAAGCTGGTCGCAGCCCCTAAGAGTCCGGAGTTGTCCACAGGAGTCAGCGGCAGCCGCCTGCAGGTGAGGATGAGGCAAAAGGGAGAAAATCCGCCGTGAAGAGCGGCCTGAGGACGCAGTGGTGGGAGGCAGCGGGGGAGTAGCGGCGACGTAAACTCGATTAAAAGCGCCGCCGGCGGGCGCTGTCCCTGAATTAGCATGCAGATGAGCCCGGCCTGTGTGCTCTGCCGCGGCATGTGTTTAATTACCATTAGAAAAGACGTCCCCGAGTCTGGCGGGGCTGCGCCCGCTCTCACTACGGCGACCGCCTTGCAGGGACCCAGCGCTGCTGGGCCAGTAGCCGCACCGCAAATGTTTCCGCACAACGTAGCGAGCAGGCGGGCTTAGTTCTCGGACGGTCCCACAAGTGGTCCAGCGCAAGAGCTGCCACACTCTGATAAACCCTACGTGTAAGCGTACATTACTGTTAGACCACGAAACAGTCTTCTTTGCTTATACAGAGCACTGCAGTATTACTAGTTCTTACTTTCATCATCTACATCTACATTTATACTCCGCAAGCCACCCACCGGTGTGTGGCGGAGGGAAATTTACGTGCCACTGTCACTACCTCCCTTTCCTGTTCCAGTCGCGTATGGTTCGCGGGGAACCGCGCGACCGCTGCGGTCGCAGGTTCGAATCCTGCCTCGGACATGGATGTGTATGACGTCCTTAGGTTAGTTAGGTTTAAGTAGTTCTACGTTCTAGGGGACTGATGACCTCAGAAGTTAAGTCTCATAGTGCTCAGAGCCATTTCAACCATTTGGTTCGCGGGAAGAACGACTGCCGGAAAGCCTCCGTGCGCGCTCGAATCTCACTAATTTTACATTCGTGATCTCCTCTGGAGGTATAAGTAGGGGGAAGCAATATTCGATACCTCATCCAGAAACGCACCCCCTCGAAACCTGGATAGCAAGCTACACCGCGATACAGATCTCCTCTCTTGCAGAGTCCGCCACTTGAGTTTCCTAAATATCTCCGTAATCCTACCACGCTTACCAAATAACCTTGTGACGAAACGCGCCGCTCTACTTTGGATCTTCTCTATCTCCTCTGTCAACCCGACCTGGTACGGATCCCACAGTGTTAAGCAGTACTCAAGCACAGGTCGAACGATTCTTTTGTAATCCACCTCATCTGTTGATGGACTACATTTTCTAAGGACTCTCCCAATGAATCTCAACCTGGTACCCGCCTTACCAAGAATTACTTTTATATGATCATTCCACTTCAAATCGTTTCGTACCCATACTGCCAGATATTTAACAGAAGTAACTGCTACCAGTGTTTGTGCTGCTGTCATATAATCATATAATAAAGGGTCCTTCTTTCTATGCATTCGCAATACATTACCTTTGTCTATGTTACGGGGCAGTTGCCACTCCCTGCACCAATTGCCTATCCGCTGCAGATCTTCCTGCATTTCGCTGCAGTTTTCTAATGCTACAACTTCTCTGTATACTACAGCATCATCCGCGAAAAGCGCATGGAACTTCCGACACTATCTACTAGGTCATTTAAATATATTGTGAAAAGCAGTGGTCCGATAACACTCCCCTGTGGCACGCCAGAGATTACTTTAACTTCTGTAGACGACTCTCCATAGAGAACAACATCCCATTCGACCAAAATGGCCACGGATTAAGTTGGCAGTGCGATAAAAACGTGAATAAATTTCATGGTATTTTATCACTCGTCAGAAGGGTACAAGCTTATAATGATGAAAGGTACAGTCTGTGCGATTTGCTATGTTTGACATTGAAATGACGAAATTCATTGGATAGCGGTATGTGCATGTACAGATGGCGGTAGTGTCGCGTACGCAAGGTATGAAAGGGCACTGCTTTGGCAGAGCTGTCATTTGTTCAAAAAATGGTTCAAATGGCTCTGAGCACTATGGGACTTACCATCTGAGGTCATCAGTCCCCTAGAACGTAGAACTACACATCCATACCCGAGGCAGGATTCGAATCGGCGACCGTAGCAGTCGCGCGATTCCGGACTGATGCTCCTAGAACCCCTCGGCCACCACGGCCAACTGTCATTTGTACACAGGGGATTCGTGTGAATAAGGTTCCCATGTGATTATGACCGCACGACGTGAATTAACAGGCTCTGGAGCCGGAATGGAATTGGAGCCAAACGCATGGAACATTCCATTTAGGAAATCGTTAGGCATTCAATATTCCACAGTGTCAAGAGTATGCCGAGAATACAAAATTATTATCTCTCACAGCAACGCAATGATCGACGGTCTTCAGCGAGCGACCGTCCGCACCTCGTGGTCTAGTGGCTAGTGTTGCTACCTCTGAATCACGGTGTCCCGGGTTCGATTCCCGGCCGGGTTGGGGATTTTCTCTGCCGAGCCACTGAGGGTTTGTATTGTCCTCATCATTCCGTCGTCATCTTCATCATTCGTGACAGTGCATCGATTGGACTGTGCAAAAAATTGGACTGTGAAAAAATTTGGGACTTTGAACGCTGATAAGCGCGCAATTGAGCACCCCATAAACCAAACATCATCACCACCACCACCACCACCACCACCACCATCACCGAGCGGCCGAGAGAAGCGGCGTTTATGTAGAGACAAAAATGTTCAAATGTGTATGAAATCGTATGGGACTTAACTGCTAAGGTCATCAGTCACTAACTACTTAACCTAAACTATCCTAAGGACAAACACACACACCCATGCCCGAGGGAGGACTCGAATCTCCGCCGGGACCAGCCGCACGGTCCATGACTGTACCCCCTTAGACCGCTCGGCTAATCCCGCGCGGCTATGTAGAGACGTCAGTGCTGGCAGACAAGCAACAGTGCGTGAAATAGCCGCAGAAGTCAATGTGGGACGTACGACGAACGTATCCGTTAGACAGAGCAGGAAATTTGGCGTTAATGGGCTATGCCAGCGAAGGACCGACGTGAGTACCTTTTCTAACAGCGTGACAGCACCTCTCCTGGCCGCGTGACCATATCTGTTGGACCCTAGATGACTGGAAAACATTGTGCTGGTCAGATGAGTCCCGATTTCATTTGGTAAGAGGTGATGATGGGTTCGAGTGTGACGAGTTGTCAGTAAGACATTGCAGGATGGTGGTGGCTCCATAACGATGTGGGCTGTGTTTACATGGAAAATGGACTGGGTCCTCTTATCCAACTCAACCGATCATTGACTAGAAATGACTGTATTCGGCTACTTGGAAACCATGGCTGTTCATGATCTTTCCAAATAACGATGGAATTTTTATGGATGACAATGCGCCATGTCACTGGGCCACAACGGTTCGCGATTTGTTTGAAGAACATTGTCGACAGTTCGAGCGAGTGATCCGGCTCCCCAGATCGCCCGACAAGAGTCCCATCGTCCATTTATTGGACGTAATCTAGAGGTCAGTTTGTGCACGGAATAATACAGCGGCAACAAGTCCGCTGTTATGGACGGCTACAGATGCAGCATGGCTCAATATTTCTGGAGGTTACTTTCAACGACTTGTTGATTCCGTGGCTGCACAACGCCGGGCAGGCGGAGGCCCCATAACCTTCGTCAACGCATTCTACACTAACGTCGTCAAATGTTAAACTAATATCCTTCCTATAGTGTGGCTAACACCACACTTTTACCAGAGAAGAGAATAAAGCATGATTCGTTTCGTGTTAATTATTTCTTATTATCCGACCAAGTATCAGTTCCCCAGTCGTGAATTGCTTCACAAGAATGGGCTTTGGAGGTCAGTTGTTTGGTCTCCGATTTAGGCAGCATGGTTGCTGTTTCTAATTCAGTATAGGTCGAGAAATTCACAGTCAGTCTAACATGTCTTCTTTTTGCTGCTTACAAAGTCACTCCGTTCTCATGAACTAACATTTTTAAAAGCGAGTAGGAGACTGGCAACCCAGGCACATTAAAAAAAAAAGTAGAGCGTTTCCACGGGGTAAAATACTGGTTATAGAAGACGTAATGCAGTAGCTATAACCCCAAACCGCTTTACCCACATAGGACATGTATTCGCAGTTCCGAATACGGCCAACCACCAGCTGTATAAGCTCATCGAAAATTATTTCTTGCACTGTTTGTGTCAGATGTTCTGCCACTGAGAACAAATACAAGCAGAGGTTGAATTATTCATAAAATAGTGACTGTGATAAAAACTAATGTAGTAGTTTTCATTACTGCACTAATTATCTTCGTTCGATGTATTTCGATCTCTTTGTTCGCCCGATAACTAGAGGCATTCTCACGATTTTGCACTTTAGCTTCCACACAGAATATTTAATTCTCATCATATAAATACAGCACAGTTTTAAATTTCTGAATTTCAAAATACGACATGACACACACGCGCACACACACACACACCCACACCCACCCACCCACACACACACACACACACACACACACACACACACACACACACACACACAGCAGAGTACAGCCACGTCCCACAAACCTCATACAACAGGCTCCCACGACTGTTCTCTAAGAGGCACAAAGATTATATATGTATCACAGAAATGCTCTTGCATAACAAATAAGTTACTTATCAATAGCGTTTGTTTAAAGTTATTTTGTTAAAAGTATGTAATTAACAATTCTACTGTTGATGACTTCAAATGGAAATAAAAGTAAATAAGTGAATCTCGAAATAAATCCAATATATCAGAAACAATTAAGTTTTTTGAAAAGTAATTGCTTTAATATTATTTTTTAGACTCACGTATGAACACACATTCTCTGCGTAAGTTCAAATGGCTCTAAGCACTATGGGACTCAACATCTGAGGTCATCAGTCCCCTAGAGTTAGAACTACTTAAACCTAACTGCCGGCCGGAGTGGCCGTGCGGTTCTAGGCGCTACAGTTTGTAACTGAGTGACCGCTACGGTCGCAGGTTCGAATCCTGCCTCGGGCGTGGATGTGTGTGCTGTCTTTAGGTTAGTTAGGTTTAATTAGTTCTAAGTTCTAGGCGACTGATGACCTCAGAAGTTAAGTCGCATAGTTCTCAGAGCCATTTGAACCATTTGAACCAAACCTAACTAACCTAAGGACATCAGACACATCCATGCCCGAGGCAGGATTCGAACCTGTGACCGTAGCAACAGCGCGGTTCCTGACTGAAGCGCCTAGAACCGCTCGACCAAAGCGACCGGCTCTGCGTAAGTGTACCAAAACATTTTATAGATGTTATTAAAACTATGCGGAATGAGAAATTACAATTTAGAATTTATCTGTATCGTATAGTAAATTTGTCGTTTGTATCGAATAACCTGTCCTTTAAATCAATCGACTAGTACTACGTGTACAGAAAGATGAACTATTCACCAATTCCATTACAAACCGCATTTCCAAAATCAATACTGCGGTGTTTACATTACCAACGAGAAACGGCATGGCACTTAGAATTCTGTTTATGAATAACGTAGCGGTCGACTGTAGCAGAGAGCTTTACAGTTGTAGGAATACCCGACGTCGTGAATTTACGGTAAGGCGGCCGAAATGCCGGTTAATGGAAGCAATTTCCTGTGGCAAGCACCGGGAACGAACGCTTCTGGAAACTGTTTGTCGGCAGCTCTGACGTTTTAGCTCTTGCAACAATAGGACAAAATACATCGCAGAAGACGTCGCGATTCCATAACACAAACAGGTCGTCGAAACACTTTAGTCCATAGCTCTATTTACCAATGTCTGATCTTAGTCCTCGTTTAGTATTCCGTTGCTTTGAAGTTGCTTGCAAGCTATTAAAGCCGCTTGCGAGCTATTAAGGCTTCTGATCGCCTATCTACAAGACAAATGAAACCGCCATACTGTCTTAACTCTCACTGTGCAGGAATTTCTCCGGAATTACAGACAATTACGCAGAGTGGCTCGCTTTACAGGGTCTATTGTTCGGGCTGTTTCTGCGTCAACTCTTCGTGAGTAATTCGTTCGTGTGTAATAAACAATTATCGTTTAACGTAAGATGAGGTACAGCATGGGTTTGGTAATCGTCGATAGACAGTTACCTGATATCTTCTGTGAATTATATTCAGCACACATGCCGTAACTGTTTGCAGACGTGCAGTGATGCAGAGCAGCGTCAAAGCTCTATATTTGCATAACTTTACGTAGCATATAGACTGATGATAATGAAGTTCAGTTTCCTGTGTGAGGAGCCCGTTACCTCTAAATCACTCAGTTGAAATGATGCGGCGATCCTAAAGTTAATGGTTCCTTTTTAAATGACCGGCTGTCAACAAATTGGTCGACTTTAAATAAGAGTAGTTTGAAGGGGCTGAATAATCATCCCGTGCTCGATACATATTTCTTTGTACGAAAAATTAGTCTATATTATAGCGAAAGTAAAAGGGAGGGATTTTGAAATGAAAACTTTTCGTTAATCACCTCAACCACAGTGTCATCGCGCTGGATAAAAAAAGAACAAAAAAAAAAAAACAGAGACATTTGGAGTCAAAGGGCCTGCATACGTATTCTGTTTTGCTACATGAAATTACCCGACGAGTACCGCCAAAGAGAATTATGTATTCATGAAACTGCATATCTTTTCTGGACAGTCTTTCTTTTCTGCTGTGGTTGTCGCCACATTCCTTTCGCCTATGTATCGAATATTAGTAGGACTTTCAGCTGCTGATATTTATTCCAATGGTATTGAATAACCGGATGGCTGTATTTTATATTTAATTTCGATTATGCAAGTACAATCGATTTCAAGACAATATTGCCTCATGTTCAGGTACCTGGTAGGTCGTCTTCATGGATCGAGTGCCTAAAGTACGTTAACAGTGATTCCAGCAAGGGGGACGTCTTCCACACAGTTTGATAATCCCTGTCAAACAACCTCTGCTCTCTGCGTTCTGTGGCCAGTGAAACAAGCATTCGTTTCATATTCACAAAATAAAGTTTTCCCCAGACGGCGGAACAGAATGTGATGTTAAATTTATTCCACGATCTATTTCAGCATACAGACCATTCGCAACTGGTTCTTAAGCGCCTAAACCCTTGGAATGATCCAGAATCAAACAAGACTGTGGAAACATATTTGACACTGACAAAGTTCATGAATGTGCACGGGATGATTAAGTGCTCCATTTGATGACCTGCTGAACAGTGATGAATTTTGTTCGCATCAAATACTTTGGCACATTTTGGTTTGATGTTAGATCACAACAAGCGCTAACGCACTTGAGAACTACTTGCCAAAGTGCTATGTATGCTTAAATGTAACGTGGAATAAATTTAACATCTCACCCCCACACATTCGTCTGACGGAAACCTCGATTAGTCCAGACTGTCAATTGCGGCTCAAAACAACCGTTTTAATAACAAACTTTCTGAAGTTTTTTCTCAGCGGTTCTATATGTTTTTGTGGTGCCAAATCCGAATTTCATATCATCAACCTCGTAAGAGATTAGCATCACAACGAAAAATGTGCAAGACCTCAAAATCTCCAACCTTTTTTTCCATTTTACGTTTATATCTAGAAAACTATGTCATTTTTGAAGATTACCTCTCGATACTAAATCAAAGTTTGTAATATTTCCTGAAAAATGCGCTAATCAGATGTGATTTGCTGACGACCTGAACTGGCGCTAAAGCACACTGAAAAGCAGCCATGTTTTGGTTCCTCTGCAAAAACATCAAAAACGCCCACTCCCAACAACTTAATAAATATACCTATTATCAACGAAAACCTCTACACCAAGTGAAAGTACATTGCATTTTCTGTAAGAGACGACTGTTACAATCAACTTTCTGTGAAGGGTGGTGAAAGAGCAAAACGAAAATTACGAAAAATGCCTTTTTCAGCCAAATGACACGTCTCACCTATCTCTCAACGGCGATATTCTTTTGGTGTATTTTTTTTTTCATCAGATTCTGACTGGTTTGATGTGGCCCGCCACAAATTCCTCTCCTGTGCTAACCACTTCATCTCAGAGTAGCACTTGCAACCTACGTCCTCAGTTATTTGGATGTATTCGAATCTCTGTCTTCCTCTAGAGTTTATGTCCTCTACAGTTCCCTCTAATACCATGGAAGTCATTCCCTCATGTCTTAGCAGATGTCCTATCATCCTGTCCCTTCTCCTTTTCAGTGTTTTCCACATATTCCTTTCCTCTCAGATTCTGCGCAGAACCTCCTCGTTCCTTACCTTATCAGTCCACCAAATTTTCAACATTCGTCTGTAGCACCACATCTGAAATGCTTCGATTCTCTTCTGTTCCGGTTTTCCCACAGTCCATGTCTTGCTACCATACAATGCTGTACTCCAGACGCAGATTCTCAGAAATTTCTTCCTCTAATTAATGCCGATATTTGACATTAGTAGACTTCTCTTGGCCAGAAATGCCCTTTTTGCCATAGCGAGTCTGCTTTTGATGTCCTCCTTGCTCCTTCCGTCATTGGTTATTTTACTGCTTAGGCAGCAGAATTCCTTATCTTCTTCTAATTCATGACCAGTCCTGATGTTAAGTTTCTCGCTGTTCTCATTTCTACTACTTCTCATTACCTTCGTCTTTTTTCGATTTACTCTCAATCCAGATTCTGTACTCATTAGGCTGTTCATTCCGTTTAGCAGATCAAGTAATTCTTCTATACTTTCAATCAAGATAGCAATGTTATCAGCGAATCGTATCATGCATATCCTTTCACCTTGAATTTTAATTCCACTCCTGAACCTTTCTTTTATTTCCATCATTGCTTCTTCTAAGTACAGATTGAACAGTAGGTGCTAAAGACTACATCCTTGTCTTACACCCTTTTTAATACAAGCACTTCGTTCTTGGTCGTCCTCTCTTATTATTCCCTCTTGGTTGTTGTACATATTGTATATCACCCGCCTCTCTCTATAGCTTACCCCTAATTTTTTCAGAATTTCGAACATCTTGCACCATCTCATATTGTCGAGCGCTTATTCCAGGTCGACATATCCTCTGAACCTGTCTTGATTTTCCTTTAGTCTTGCTTCCATTATTAATCGCAACGTCAGAATCGCCTCTCTCGTGCCTTTACCTTCCCTAAAGCTAAACTATCATGTTTGCTGAATCTGTCCTTCCGACAATCATTTCTTTTTCGAGGTCTTCACATTTTTCGTGTAGCCATTTCTTCTTAGCTTCCCTGAACTTCCAATTTATTTTATTGTTCGGCGACTTGTATTTCTGTATTCCTGAGTTTCCCGGAACAGTTGTGTACTTCCTCCTTTCATCGATCAATTGAAGTATTTTGTCTTTTACTCATGGTTTCTTCGCAGTTACTTTCTTTGTACCTATGATTTCTTGTTTTAGAGATGTTCATTCCTCTTCAGATGTACTGCCTACTGAGCTAATCCTTGTTGCTGTGTCTATAGACTTAGAGAACTTCAACCGTGTCTCGTCATTCCTTAGTACTTCCGTATCCCACTTCTTTGCGTATTGATTTTTCCTGATTAAATTCTTAAACCTCAGTCTACTCTTCATCACTACCATATTGTGATTTGAGTCTAGGTCTGCTCCTCGGTATACCTTACAATCCAGTATCTGATTTCGGAATCTCTGTCTGACCATGATATAATCTAATTGAAATCTTCCGGTATCTCCCGGCCTTTTCCAAGTATACCTCCTCCTCTTGTGATTCTTGAACAGGGTATTCGCTATTACTAGCTGAAACTTGTTACAGAACTCAATTAGTCTTTCTCCTCTCTCATTGCTTGTCCCAAGCCCATATTCTCCTGCAACCTTTTCTTCTACTCCTTCCCCTACAGCTCCATTCCAGTCCCCAATCACTATTAGATTTTCATCTCCCTTTACATACTGTATTACACTCAAAAGAAGATGTTTCAAATGAACTGACGGAAAAGCATGTTTGATGGAAACACTAAAAAATTATTTTTCCAACATATTAGGTACGTAACATTAAATAGAAAGATGAATATAAAGTCTTTATGCTGCAATGTGCATCTGTTCTGAATAAAGGAAATGTAGAACTCAGCCTTGGGTCATCACTTCTAATAGGTTCTCCATCTCGAAAAGAAAGGCGACATTCAATGAAAGAACATGGATCAAAAAGACGGATAGGTTGTATAATAAAATATCGACGCAAGAAAAAATACCTATACTGATGTCATGAGCGCAGTTTTTTCATTCGTCTCCATTTGGCCTTTGGTAGGTTCCTGAATTTTGTTACGGGGAAACCACCATTTGACTGGGCTAGATCGAAACCGGAGCACGCGGTATTTGGTAGCAATGGCATATCTTGGAGAGAATGTAATATACCTTTTTTTAAAAGAAATCACAACAGCAAACTAATGAAATAGTGGGAATACATGTGTCTAGGTAAAACATTTCAGTGATTACTATATGAAGATCACGTTTTAATGTAAGCGCGAGATAAGCCATTGCAAATATGAAATTCTAGTATATTAATAACCGGCAGAATGTTGAATGCCAGCATGCAAATGAGCATACGCTGTGTTGTACAGGTGCCAATGTCAGTGTGTGGGATGGAGTTTCACGCCTATGGTCAATAAAGAGGCGGTTAAAGCTATTTATGGCCGGCCGGAGTGGCCGTGCGGTTCTGGGCGATACAGTCTGGAACCGAGCATCCGCTACGGTCGCAGGTTCGAATCCTGCCTCGGGCATGAATGTGTGTGATATCCTTAGGTTAGTTAGGTTTAATTAGTTCTAAGTTCTAGGCGACTGATGACCTCAGAAGTTAAGTCGCATAGTGCTCACAGCCATTTGAACCATTTTGAAAGCTATTTATGGATGACACTGGAGATGTCGTCTGATAATGCCACATATGTATTCGACTGGAGCCAGATCTGGCTCTCTGTAGAGCATGCTGGGTTGCGATAGCGGTATGTGGTCGAGCGTTATCCTGTTGGAAAACCCAATGGAATGCTGTTCATGAATGGCGGCAGGTCGAATCGCCAGATAGCCGTCCAGTTCTGCAGTCAGGGTGCGTGGGATAACCAATAGAGTGCTACTGCCGTCATACAAAATCACACTCCAGACCAAACTCTAGGTGTAGGTCCAGGGTGTCTAGCACACAGCTGGGTTGTAAGCCCTCAGCAGGCCTCCTCCTAATGAACATCATTGGCACCTAGGCAGAACCAACTTTCATTAGAAAACACAACACACCTCCACCTTTCCCTTCAATGAGCTCTCGCTTGACTCCACTGAAGTCGTAAATGGTGGAGGTTTGGGGTCAGCGGAATTCACGCTGCACGAGCTGTTTTGAAGTAGCAGATTTGTATCAATCCGTTGTGTCGCTGTGTTGCCACTTGCTGGTCAAATTGGTGTTGCAGATGCAGAGCCACACTCCGGAAACGATAGTCTTCTCTCTCAGTGGTGCCACTTGGACGTCCGGAGCCCGTTCATCTTGTGAGCGTACATTCTCGTGAGCACCACTGACAGAAATCATGTACAGTGGCTGCATTCCTACCAAGTCTTTCTGAAATATGACAGGAGGATCATCCACCTTCTCGTATGCGTATTACACGACCTCATTCAAACTCAGTGAGATGTTGACACTGACATATTGGTCACCTTAAAGGCATTCTTGATTGACACCATCTCACCACGTCCAGTCTCAAAGATAACGCTCACGATAGCTATGGGTTGTATTTAAAGCAAACTTGATTTGCACCCTCATAGTGGCACTACTAGCGCCATTCTTATGTGACTGGCGTAGAATTTGAATAGATATCATCTATCAGATATACAGGGCTATTACAAACGATTGAAGCGATTTCATAAATTCACTGTAGCTCCATTCATTGACATATGGTCACGACACACTACAGATACGTAGAAAAACTCATAAAGTTTTGTTCGGCTGAAGCCGCACTTCAGGTTTCTGCCGCCAGAGCGCTAGAGAGCACAGTGAGACAAAATGGCGACAGGAACCGAGAAAGCGTATGTCGTGCTTGAAATGCACTCATATCAGTCAGTCATAACAGTGCAACGACACTTCAGGACGAAGTTCAACAAAGATCCACCAACTGCTAACTCCATTCGGCGATGGTATGCGCAGTTTAAAAGCTTCTGGATGCCTCTGTAAGGGGAAATCAACGGGTCGGCCTGCAGTGAGCGAAGAAACGGTTGAACGCGTGCGGGCAAGTTTCACGCGTAGCCCGCGGAAGTCGACGAATAAAGCAAGCAGGGAGCTAATCGTAGCCGAAGGTTTGGAAAATCTTACGGAAAAGGCTGAAGCAGAAGCCTTACCGTTTACAAATGCTACAAGCCCTTACACCCGATGACAAAGTCAAACGCTTTGAATTTTCGGCGCGGTTGCAACAGCTCATGGAAGAGGATGCGTTCAGTGCGAAACTTGTTTTCAGTGATGAAGCAACATTTTTTCTTAATGGTGAAGTGAACAGACACAATGTGCGAATCTGGGCGGTAGAGAATCCTCACGCATTCGTGCAGCAAATTCGCAATTCACCAAAAGTTAACGTGTTTTGTGCAATCTCACGGTTTAAAGTTTACGGCCCCTTTTTCTTCTGCGAAAAAAACGTTACAGGACACGTGTATCTGGACATGCTGGAAAATTGGCTCATGCCACAACTGGAGACCGACAGCGCCGACTTCATCTTTCAACAGGATGGTGCTCCACCGCACTTCCATCATGATGTTCGGCATTTCTTAAACAGGAGATTGGAAAACCGATGGATCGGTCGTGGTGGAGATCATGATCAGCAATTCATGTCATGGCCTCCACGCTCTCCCGACTTAACCCCATGCGATTTCTTTCTGTGGGGTTATGTGAAAGATTCAGTGTTTAAACCTCCTCTACCAAGAAACGTGCCAGAACTGCGAGCTCGCATCAACAATGCATTCGAACTCATTGATGGGGACATGTTGCGCCGAGTGTGGGAGGAACCTGATTATCGGCTTGATGTCTGCCGAATCACTAAAGGGGCACATATCGTACATTTGTGAATGCTTAAAAAAACTTTTTGAGTTTTTGTATGTGTGTGCAAAGCATTGTGAAAATATCTCAAATAATAAAGTTATTGTAGAGCTGTGAAATCGCTTCAATCATTTGCAATAACCCTGTAGAAAGGGAGGTGCCAACTCCCTTTTATCTCGCACTTCTTGGTATTGCGATTTTTTCGGTCAGTGTATAAAAAAATGATTGGCGCTACTTTTTATTTTTTGCTGAGGCGTATGAATGACTCTCTCTCTCACTCACTGACTCTCTCTGCCTCTGTCTGTCTGTGTGCGTCCGTGTGTGTGTGTGTGTGTGTGTGTGTGTGAGAGAGAGAGAGAGAGAGAGAGAAAATATAGCCGATGACTTGCGAGCCGGCAGTAGTACGCCATAAGCGCCGCCTTGGTCCCTGGTATTAGCTGGGGGCATCGCTGGTATTGGGGCTGCGCTAATATTGTGGATGTGCCGGCTGCTAGCGGAGCGATTGTCTGCCCGCACCCCTCGCCGCCTCCGCCGCCACCGCCTCTTCATAAAAATAGCCCGCATTCCGAAGGCGGCGGCATCCTCTATCGGCTGTGCCGTGCCGCGGCTCTGGAGGAACAGATTGAGTGCCGCCTGTATTAGCCGCGCCCCCGCCAGTCTGCAGCGCGAAGACACGGCTCGCCGCCATCTAATATTGTCCACGCCAAGTGCTGATACCGTACCTCCGGGCTCGGGATTTCTCAGCGTGCCCTGTGGAAGGTGCCCTCGCAAGAGTAATTATAATTTTTTTCCGTGATACCTTTCTGATAAGTCGCTCCATCTCTGACACTTTTACAATTATATCGACTACCTAACTAAGCACGTTGCGACGTGAACCAGATTTACATGAAATGTAAGCGTCGCAAAACTCACGGTACCAACCAAACATCTACATCTACATGATTACTCTGCAATTCACATTTAAGTGCTTGGCAGAGGGTTCATCGAACCACAATCGCCGGCCGGAGTGGCCGTGCGGTTCTAGGCGCTGCAGTCTGGAACCGAGCGACCGCTGCGGTCGCAGGTTCGAATCCTGCCCCGGGCATGAATGTGTGTGATTTCCTTAGGTTAGTTAGGTTTAATTAGTTCTAAGTTCTAGGCGACTGATGACCTTAGAAGTTAAGTCGCATAGTGCTCAGAGCCATTTGAACCACAATCATACTGTCTCTCTACCATTCCACTCCCGAACAGTGCGCGGGAAAAACGAACACCTAAACCTTTCTGTTCGAGCTCTGATTTCTCTTATTTTATTTTGATGATCGTTCCTACCTATGTAGGTTGGGCTCAACAAAATATTTTCGCATTCGGAAGAGAAAGTTGGTGACTGAAATTTCGTAAATAGATCTCGCCGCGACGAAAAACGTCTTAAAAATGGCTCTGAGCACTATGGGACTTAACATCTATGGTCATCAGTACCCTAGAACTTAGAACTACTTAAACCTAACTAACCTAAGGACAGCACACAACACCCAGTCATCACGAGGCAGAGAAAATCCCTGACCTCGCCGGGAATCGAAAAACGTCTTAGCTTTAATGACTTCCATCCCAACTCGCGTATCATATCTGCCACACTCTCTCCCCTATTACGTGATAATACAAAACGAGCTGCCCTTTTTTGCACCCTTTCGATGTCCTCCGTTAATCCCACCTGGTTAATCCCACCTGGTAAGGATCCCACACCGCGCAGCAATATTCTAACAGAGGACGAACGAGTGTAGTGTAAGCTGTCTCTTCAGTGGACTTGTTGTATCTTCTAAGTGTCCTGCTAATGAAACGCAACCTTTGGCTCGCCTTCTCCACAATATTATCTATGTGGTCTTTCCAACTGAAGTTGTTCGTAATTTTAACACCCAGGTACTTAGTTGAATTGACAGCCTTGAGAATTGTACTATTTATCGAGTAATCGAATTCCAACGGATTTCTTTTGGAACTCATGTGGATCACCTCACACTTTTCGTTATTTAGCGTCAACTGCCACCTGCCATACCATACAGCAATCTTTTCTAAATCGCTTTGCAACTGATACTGGTCTTCGGATGACCTTACTAGACGGTAAATTACAGCATCATCTGCGAACAACCTAAGAGAACTGCACTGATTGTCACCTAGGTCATTTATATAGATCAGGAACAGCAGAGGTCCCAGGACGCTTCCCTGGGGTACACCTGATATCAATTCAATTTTACTCGATGATTTGCCGTCTATTACTAAGAACTGCGACCTTCCTGACAGGAAATCATGAATCCAGTCGCACAACTGAGACGATACCCCATAGGCCCGCAGCTTGATTAGAAGTCGCTTGTGAGGAACGGCGTCAAAAGCTTTCCGCCAATCTAGAAATACGGAATCAACTTGAGAGCCCCTGTCGATAGCGGCCATTACAATATAACAAGGAAACGTATGACTGCTCAAAAAATGGTTCAAATGGTCTGAGCACAATGGGACTTAACATCTGAGGTCATCAGTCCCCTAGAACTTGGAACTACTTAAAGCTAACTAACCTAAGGTTATCACACACATCCATGCCCGAGGCAGGATTCGAACCTGCGACCGTAGCAGTTGCGCGGTTCCCGTTATTACTGGTAAATAAGCCACTAATCATTCTTACTTTGATTTATTCCGATAAAATTATTCACAAAACAAATGAAAAACAGTGGCAAAATATGTATAATAAAGCCTTGGCATATCTGACGTAGGTTTTGGGGGGGGGGGGGGGGCGGAGGGGGAGCGGATACTGATAATCATACAAGTGAATTGTCAGTGCAGCCAAAATTCTTTGTCGAACCTCACTTCTAGTTTATTTCGGTAGGGCAATTTCTGGAATTATTACGTCATGTAAACATTTGTTTTTTGCAGAGTAATGCGTCAAACCCTGCCTCGTGTCTTCAAAGGCCCCATTCCATTTTAAGAGAGCTTTGTCTGTGGCATCCGGCGCTGTCCGGAGAAAAACTCTGCTTTCTACTTTTGTGCACGATAGTGTTTTCAGTTCACATTTTTCTCTCTTTTTGAATTCTGTCGTTAGTGGGAGCTCACACAACAGGAGGTCCTATCTTTGTGTCCAGGAAACCTGAGACACTCCAGGGCGTCGTCGCAAAGAATTGCCCGGCTGTGGGCTACTGACGCTATCTACCTCGGGTGGCCTTCTACAAAATAACTCTAAGGGTGCCGGCCGACTCTTTACCGTCCCTGCACTGTGCAGAATGCTTTCGACATTATCTCACTTCTGGAAGGCATCCAAATCTGAATCAAGAATAACTGAAGAGTAAGGTTACGCCGGCCGCAGTGGCCGAGCTGTTCTAGGCGCTACAGTCCGGAACCGCGCGACCGCTACGGTCGCGGGTTCGAATCCTGCCTCGGGCATGGACGTGTGTGATGTCCTTAGGTTATTTAGGTTTAAGTAGTTCTAAGTTCTAGGGGACTGATGTCCACAGTGCTTAGAGCCATTTGAACTTACGCAGAGAATGTGTGTTCATACATGAGTCTAAAAAATAATATTAATTTTATTATTTTTCAAAAAAACAGTATATTTTTGTATCTTTTTTAATATTACGGCTATATCCCCCAATAGGAAATTTGGTTCTGTACTAACACAATGTCACAATATTTTGATCTGTGATTAATGTCAAATAGTTTGCGACATTGTTGTTTCTGTCTTCAGTCGGGGCGGCGGTTTGAAGCAACTCTTCCTGCTTGTCTATATTGCGAAAGTTTATTTCTGTGTAGCTAATGAAAGCCATCCATTTGAACCTGTCTGCTGTATTCGAACCTTCACCCCCTCCCCACTACCATATTATCATGCATTACCAGACTGACTGTTCCTTGATGCCCCACCGAGCGAGATGGCACAGTGGCTAGCACACTGGACTCACATTCGGGAGGACGACGGTTCAATCCCGCGTCCGGCCGTCCTGTTTTAGGTTTTCCGTGACTTCCCTAAATCGCCCTTTGAAAGGGCACGGCCGACTTCCTTCCCCGTCCTTGCCTAATCCTATGAGACCGATGACCTCGCAGTTTGGTCTCTTCCCCCAAACAACCCAACCTTGATGCCCCCATTATTTCAGTCAAGACGAGTGACTTGGACCAGTTGTTGGCACAATGAATATGCTTCAGTGGTTCAAATCCGCGTTTAGCCATCTTGATTTAGGTTATATGTGATTTCCCTCTATCGCTCCAGGCAAATGTTGCGACGGTTCCTTAGAAAATATGTAGCTGATTTCCTTCCCCAACCATGAAACACACCTTTCTGTGCTCCGTCTCTGGTGACCTCAACGTTGACGGGATGTTAAACGCTAGTATTCCTTCCTTCCTTCTTTCTTTCGGTCAAACGGTAACAAATTTATTTTTCCCCATTTCGATTCAGAACTCCTTGATTTGTTGTTGGGTATATCAGTATAATCTCCAGCATTCTTCTGTAGCACATTTCAGAAGCTTCTGTCCTCTTCTTGTCTGAACTGTTTATCGTCTGAGTTACTTCCATACAAGGCAACACTCCAGACAAATGCCTTCAGAAAAGATTTCCTAAGACTTAAATTTTTTTCAATATTGATACATTCTACTTTATCAGAAATCAAAAATGCGTTTCTTGGTATTGCCTGTCTGCATTCTATATCCTATCTATTTCAGCCATTATCATTTTGCAGCCCAAACAGAAAAACTCATATATTACCTTTTGATTTAACTCGAGTACACTGCATCACTCTGTTTTACTTCTGTTGATATTCTTTTTATAACCTCTTTTCGAAAGACTATCCATTCTGTTCAACTGATCTTCAAAGTCCTTTCCCGTTTGCAACAGATCAAGCCATCGGCAAAACCACAAATTGTTTCTCTCTTCTGCCTCAGCTTAGCCCAAATGACCTTTCCAGATTTCTCCTTGGTTCCTTTCACTGACTGCTCGCTGTCAAGATTGAGTACTATCGGCGATAGCCTAAAACTCTCTCCCATTCCCAATTACTGATTCTCTTACGTTTTCTTCTCTGGCAACTGCAGTATACCGCAGTTTCTACTCAAGCTGCAGATAACCTTTCGTCCACTATATTTTCTTCCTCCAATCTGCAAAATTCGCTAGAGTGTATTTCGGTCAACTTTGTCAAAAGCCTCCTTTTAATCTACAAATTTTACAAAAGTAGGTTTGGCTTTTTTCAATATGACTCCCAAGTTAAGACGTCGATTCACTTTTCTCCCGCATTTTTCTATATTTCTGCGAAACTTACAAAGTTATGCTCCCCAAGATCAGCTTCTACCTATCTTTCCATTCACCTGTAAATGAATCGTTCATCAGAATAACGGCACTAAATATATCATTTTATCCCTAGCATGCTACTATTTCATTTGTTCGTACAATTCTATCTACATTTAACCAATTATTAGGTTTACTCTATTTGTCATTCACTCTTACCGAGACCTCCAGTCACCTTTTATATTTCACTACTTCATCTCCATTTTTTGTCTTTTCCCTGATTTTCAACTTATTCTCTCTCTCTTCTCTCCTGGTACGAAAATATTTCAAATTTAGTCCAGGAAATAATTTGTGTCGAAGGGAAGTTAACAACTTTTTTCTACCCGCATCTTTATGCACTGCCAAAAGTAAGTTACGTCTTCAAGAGAGGAAACGTTATTCATTGTAAATCAGATGAAAATATTAGCGTGAAATATGATTGCAGAATCAGCTACGCACGATTATTCATACCGCCATGATGTTTCTGCAGTCATGATTGTAATTTCCATTTGGAATGCTTCTAACATCCTGCGCAAAATTTCGTTCTCTGTGATAGTGCATACATGGAGTTTTCTCACTTCGTTGTTATTTCACTTGAATTAATATTTTAAGTAAGATATTGTTGAATTTACAGTACAGTCAACTAACGAAAGTCTTCATACGGACGGACCACTTCATGCTACTGAGGGCGCATTACGTGGTAATGGTTATTGGAGGGATAGCATTTCGTAAAAGATGTTGGACGGAAGAGTTGGGCTGGAAAACCCCGAATTAACATTTGAAAAGGAAGGGAGGAAAGCGGAGGAGGTGGTGGAGTAAGGAGCCTTGATGTGGAGACAACTGTTCTGTAAAAGCTGTAAGCATGGATTGATTGTAGGGGTTATGAATTTACTATGGTTGAGATGCAAATGGATTAATCAATTGTCCTTGCTGCTGCTGTTTCCCTATGAGCAAGAAAAATAAATACTACCAACACATCTTGTGTCCACTGACAGTAAATTTATTCGACGCCTTCTCTTCCTGCAGGTATTCTGGTGCAGTAGTAAATGATTTTAGAAAGGTACAGAGGGGAAGCTACAAACAATTACGTAACAAGCATTTACAACAAAACATATTGCGACCTAGATTAAAGCGAGGTAGCTTGTTACACTGTTGGCCGACATAAACTCACAGTTCTGAGCTACTCTTCTAGCAGGAAAAGTTAAATACATTGAAACGCAAAAAATTAATATGAGGGTTCCGTTTACGGAAACGATATGGAACGTTGGATGTACGTGACGAGGGGGAACATAGTTGGATATGAGGAGTATCGCTTAAGGTCACAAATGGGAGGTAAGCACAACAGTTAAACTGGTATCCCGGAATCCAGCATCATTGCGTGTATGCCTGTCTGACGACTTCCAAGAAGGAAAAATATTCTTTTCATTATTTTTCTTGATTATTTACCAACTAACCAAATTTAAAATGCTGTCATAATCTACTCACTTAGACGTACGATCGTATATTACAGATTTTTACGGATTTAGACAGGCGTTTCAGTTGGAAACTGTGATTCTGTCTCGAGGCAGCGTAACACAAAGCACGCAAATACGTGGATTATATTCATCCAGTATTTGGAAATGAGACCACTTAGCGACTTCCTACGTATTTAATACATCCTGTTCATGCAGTAACACTGCCACATCAGGAATTCAGTTTTAATGTATTACTTCTTTACTGACAATTCTATTCGCAACACATTTTGCAGACAGTATTCATCTATACTACTGAATGCACGTGCAAAATTATATCATAGTATGACACATAGTTCATGACATATGAGATCACTGTTGAGATTGGTGAATAACTTCCTTTTAACTAAAATGTTGCACATGAAATCTGCAAGATCACGGATGACGCTTTAACCTATTACTTCATCACTACGCAGTTTACAGATAGTATCTACATAGATCGCTGAATGTACCTGGAAATTTATGTCAGTCTACGAAATTTAGTTCTGGAGATACGGCGATGTAAACATTGAGGTGCTTTGCTTAAAATGGAGATGAAATTACCCAGACTATATTCATCCGTTCGCTTATAATAAAAGCATTTAGCGCATTCCAATAAGCTTCAGGCACAATTTAAAACCTTTCTTAAGCCTCTTCTGGCGCACATTCTTACAGTCAAATATTTAACACGTTAACTCATTTGCAAAGTAAGGAAAGATTTGAAGCTGTTTTATACTGCACGTGGATAACAGGAGTTTACTGGTACTTACTAAGACAGCACCGTAGAATTCGTGATACCGACAGTAATGCACGGCTAGGTCTAAGCTGAAGGAAGCCAGAACGTGTTCAACAAAAATTATGGCAACTTCCATGCTACCGTCGTAAGCTCTGTACCGAAGTGTTACCTTCTGATGTGTGCAGTGTAACAGGACGGAGAGCATCTCTACGTGGTAGAGCGTGTTGCAGCACAGTCCAGAGAGAAATACTTCCCATTGCCTAATAACGGGGGGAGGGTGGGAAAGGCTGTGAAGACAGTTCCAGAGATTTACACCCTAGGGGCGAGTAAACATCCTGGAATTGGAGTTGGGATACCTTTGGTGATGCCATTACAACGAACACGTGAAAGTTTCGTCTAGATGCGCGACGGTGCGTCTGCGGCCTAAATTTTGAAGCAACACCTCCGGGCGCCCCTGATTTACGCCACTTTATGACTTTCTCAGTGAAAGTACGTGTAGGATATTAAAATTGAACCTCCCTCCCCCCCTCCGATGGCCCTGCAACTAGGTAACACATAGACAGGTACAGATTGCTGAAGAAAATTAGTACTCATGCTTTAATTTACTTTTTACATCTACTGACGCGAATTAATTATGAAATATATCAGTCCCAGCTGTTCTTATACTCATAAATAAGTATCTTTTATGAAACCGTTGAGGTAAACAGTCGGCTCGCAGACGTGCTAGCGTGCGGAGCTGCTCCGCCCGCCGTCCGACACTCCGCTCTCGGCGGTGTTTACTTCCGCGTCGCGGTGTTTGTGTCTATCGCGGCCAGTACTAACGTACTCCATGGCGCACTCGTACCGCCGTGCAACGATCAAAGTAACGTTTCAGGCCGAACATCCACGACCCAGAGCTTTCGAAGTCGAACAGTTCATACGTGAGGATCTACGTTTGAACCCCCAGGACGTAATCGGCATACATTTTTCCATCACCGGAAGTGTTGTCTACATCAAGATGTCGACGGAGGAAATTTACAATGACATAATTCACCGTCATGCCACCGGACTGAAATTTAAACACTCTGATGGACATATGGGTGCTGGATTCGGTCTCCGGACATTGCGGGTGTTTGAGCTCCCGTTCGAGGTGCCTCAGGATGTGGTCATTGCCGCTTTCCAACCATATGGCACCGTCTTGGGTCACGTCGCGGAGAAGTGGCAAACATTTACGACCTACCCCGTATTAAATGGCGTCCGGCAAATAAAAATTGAGCTGACGAAACATGTCCCATCGTACCTGCTGATTGGCGGTGTGCGGGCCATCGTCATGTATGATGGACAGCCACGAACGTGCGCAGGATGTGGCCAGGAGGGACATGTACGTTCCGAATGCTTACACCGCCGTTTAATACAGACGCCATTACGTGAAGAGACCCAGGCTTCGACGGTCACGTCCTTACCCATCACCTACGCCAAGGTTGCACAGGACCCCGTCGTACCAATCTCGATTGCGCCAGCAGCATCGTCAACGCCACCCGCCGCAGCACAACGCGGCGAGGACACAAGCACGGCGTCGCCTCCAGTGCTCGCTTCAGAACCGTCCGGTTTGCAGACCGAAACCGATGTTCCTGTTGGAACCATGGACGTCGGCCTCGGTGTCGTGCCGACGTCTGCCTTTGTCCAGACGGGTTCGGCGTCAGACGACGGGCGACCACATTCTGATTCAGAAGGCCACATCAGAAAACAGCGGTCGCCTCGCAAACACAGGAAACGACGACGAACGCCTTCCGATGACGCCCTTTCTCAGACGGCCCCACGAGATGTCGACCTGATGTCTGACGGTGATCTCCCACATTGCGTCCAGTCACGCGATGTGGCAGCAACAGGCACCCCTCCTGTGACAACTACTCTCCCAGCCAGGGACGTGTCCTCACCGTTGTCAACGAATGATGACGGCGGTCCCTCTGCCACTCATGTTGCGGAATCCACAACATCCGTTCCAGAAGTACGTGACCGTCACATGTCCACGTCGTCAGCTTCCTGGGCCGATGACGTTGAAGAAGAAGCGGAACAGACTGCCAGCGTGTCTGCACAGGAGTCCACCTCGGCGACACTGGGGCTGGCGCCCCGCCAGTAATTATCACCACTGCGGGACCACCGGCAGGTCTCCACCTGCCGGCTACTTCTACCGCACGTTCTGCAAATACTGAGGATGGCCGCCCACAGCAATATCGTATCGCCACGATGAATCTTGCCACCATTCGTGCCCCCCATAAACTGGCCATGTTCAGAGACACTATTTACTCTGCGGATGTGGATATAGCACTCTTACAAGAGGTGTTTGTGGCTGACTTCCTAGTTCCCACCGGATACAACGCCCATGTTTCCCCCGCATCCGATACCGGTAGCGGCGTCGCCATCCTGCTACGCGACGGACTCCCTGCAGAGGACGTCATCTACCTCCCCACTGCGCGAGGTATGGCCCTCACATTGTTCGGCGTGCGTATTATTAATATCTACGCTCCGTCCGGCACTGGCCGCCGTCATGACCGACAAACTTTTTTTGCCGAAAGCGTCACACCCCTCTTCACCGGTCCGCAGGACGATTTGGTACTCGGTGGGGATTTTAACTCGACACAAGAGCCCGCGGACCAACTCCCGCGACATTCCCCTTGTGCATCTCTCTCACTGGTCATCGACCGTCTCCGACTTGTTGACACATGGAAGAAGCTCCACGGAATTCAACCGGGCTATACATTCTACACCTCTCACTCGTCCAGCCGCATAGATCGCATGTACGTTACCCGCTCCCTTGCTGATGGCACACGCCATGCGGAAGTCTGGCCCTTGGCCTTTTCAGACCATGATGCGTACCTCTGTGACGTCACTCTCGCCCGACAGCAAGTGTGGCATAGTCGTGGTCTGTGGAAACTCAATGTCGCTCACCTGACCTCCTCAGACTGTCGCCGTATGGTCGAAGAAGCGTGGGCACGCTGCCACCATCGTCGAGAAGCCTATGACTCCACCTTATCATGGTGGCTCTCCTGTGCAAAGCCGACCCTCAGGAAGACTCTGATGAGTTTTGGGAAGGAATTAAAGGCGTGGCAAACTAATACCCTGCACTTCTACTACACCATTCTACGTGACTGTACGACGATGCCTTTCTCGCCAGCCCGGCAGTCAATGGTCCATCGCACGAAGGCGCAGATCTCCTTGATCATGCGGCGTAACTTGGAAGGCACTGTAGTCCGTTCTCGAGCCTCTAATCGAATCCCTCAAGAACGTCCGTCGATGTACCACCTCCTTCAGGAAAGACAACGACGACGACGAGCTCTGATCCAAGTCCTCACTGATGTGGAAGGGCGCCGGCACGACACCCAACAAAGCATCGGTCGTGCTCTCCATGCTCATTTTGCCGGGCTATACGCAGCCGTACCGCATTCTGCAGCACTGATCACAGAAGTCGCTCAGCTTACTACGAACTCTCTTCCAGAGGACGCAGTGCAAGACCTCCAAGACGACGTAACCACAGATGAAGTGGTAGACGCTATCAAGGCGGGTTCCGATAACAGATCTCCTGGACCTGACGGTATACCCATCGAATTTTATAAAAATTTTCACTATTTGTTGGCTTCCACGTGGACGGCAATCGCACAAGAGCTGATGTCACCGATGACAGTGGTCCCGAGCGCCTTTCTAGAAGGAATTATTATCCCCGTACATAAACCGCGCGGGTTATCGAGGGTCCAGGACTATCGACCAATTACTTTGCTCAACAGCGACATGAAAATATTCACACGGCTACTGGCATCGCGACTCAAGAAGGTCGCACGTTACGTCACCTCCTGCGACCAGACTTCCCTAGGAGGCGACAACAACATCCGTACGGCCCTTTGCCGTTACAGAGACATGATAGCATTAGCGCATCATCAGCGTCTCCCTGGCGCCTTGGCTTCACTGGACTTTAGCCAGGCTTTCGACCGTGTTGACCACTTCTATTTAAGGACAGTTCTTCAGCATATGGGTTTTCCTGGCGGTATTGTAACAGTGGTTATGCGCCTGTTGAGTAGTGCAACCTCTAAAATCATGTACAATGGTCGTCTTACACCGTCCCTGGTCATCGCACGATCTGTACGACAAGGATGCCCTCTTTCCACGATTTTGTATGCTTTCCCCTTGGAACCCCTGCTCCAGGGCATGTGCCAACGTTTGGAAGGCATGGCTGTGCAAGGCCACCGTTTTTGTTGTACAGCCTACGCAGACGACATAGTACTATATCTGCGCAGTGAAGATGAAGTACGAGCAGCACTGACATGGGTGGCGACTTACGGCGAAGCGTCGGGGAGCTGCCTCAACGTGTCAAAATCCAAGGTCCTGCTCATTGGTGAGGGCTTGCCGGAGAGATGCGCTGCCCCCCTTAGTATCGCCGTCACCATACGGTGTCTTGGACTTGATTTCACAGCAGACCTGCGCCGCTCAGCGACTATCAATGGTAGACGCTTGCTACAGACAATCAGAGCAAATCTCGCAGATCACCGGCTACGAGCTCTCGACGTTATCCAACGCGCGCAATACGTGAACATCTATCATGCTTCCCGTATACCACACGTGGCTCAAGTACTACCAGTCCCACATCTCCTGGCGCGACGACTGTTGATGGCTTTCGGCTCCTTCGTCAGCTCATTCAAGGTGTTATTCAAGGTGCAGTATGACTCCCTTGCACTGCCACGAGATCGTGGCGGGGTGGGACTCATCCACGTGCCGACTCGTGTCAAGGCACTATACATCAGCTCCCAACTAAAACTTTGGCATCGTTGCCCGCAGAGCCTTACTAGCCTCCTGCTTCACAACTTTGCACCGGCCTCCTTGTCCGCCCCAGTACTGGTATCGACCATTCCAACCCCCTTTTATTACATCCAACGATTTTTCCTGGAGTTCAGTTATATCTACCGGTCCTTACCACTTACACGTTTGTACCTCACGAAAACAGTCTCCGAATTGTTACAACAGTGCCGCCCGTCCAACCCCATCGAACGAAAGTATCCACAGTACGTGTGGCGACACATATGGAAGGCGATCCATGCGCGTTTTCTCGAATCAGACGTTCAATCAGCGTGGTACATCACCGTAAATGGCAAACAAGTTAACCGAGATCGTCTGCACCGCATCCATCTCGCCGATTCATCCCTCTGCACCCACTGTGGCGTGGATGACACGGATGTCCACCGGTTCCACTGTGGCACAGCGCTAGACGTCTGGACACTTGCGCGGCGAATTTTGGCGTTTCTTACTCGCCAGACACCGGCTCAGATCGACGTCCACATGCTTTTGTACCCCGATAAGACTTTCTACCCCTCCGCCAAAACTAACTCTGTGAATTGGATCTGTGGCCACACGATCCGCTAGGATATTGGACTTATCTCAACGAACGACACTGCGTCCTGATACGCAACCCACGCTATAAACAATATTTTTCCAATTTCTTACGGAGCACTTTCGATGACCCACCTAGTAGCTGGAACGTCCAAGCCCTGAGAAGCTGAAAACTGTGTAAAACGAACCGAACTGAATAGATCTGCTACCCAGAACCCACGCCTACGCCCTGAGAAGACACGTTTGGACGAGGTGGCATGCTGTAGGCGGAGACACTTCAGGAGCTCCTGTAAGAACTGGACTTTAACTACAAGTCGCACGACGACTTAAAAAGCTTTTCCTTATTTCTTCCTCATAGTTTGTTCTTAAAGGAAAAAGAAATTTGATTTTGGCTTTGAGAAACTTTTTTTGTTCCAAAAGATTGCTTCTTCGCCAACAAGACGAAGGAGACTTATTTTTGTTTACTGGAAGGAGAAACCAGTATAATTGGAGTCTTTGTTTTCTTTAAAAAAAAAAAAAAAAAAAGGCAACGCAGTGGATACACCGGTTCCCTTGAGACCACTGAAGCTAAGCGCTGTTGGGGGTGGCCGGCACTTGGATGGGTGACCGTCCAGCCGCCATGCGTTGTTGCCATTTTTCGGGGTGCACTTAACCTCGTGATGCCAATTGAGGAGCTACTCGATCGAATAGTAGCGGCTTCGGTCAAGAATACCATCATAACGACCGGCAGAGCGGTGTGCTGACCCCACGCCCCTCCTATCCAAATCCTCCTCAGAGGATGACAAGGCGGTTGGATGGTCCCGGTAGACCACTCGTGGCCTGAAGACGGGGTGCTTTTTTTAAAAATGAAACCGTTATCTGATGCTTGATTGTTACTCAGTGTAACTCTCTTTGTATGGGACTGAATAGCACGGCTGTTGAGGCTTCTCCAAGCATGAGGCGTAAGACTAGGAAACGGCTTCGTGAGGTTAGTGAAGGCAGTGCTCGAGACATAAAGGGCAGGAGAGAACAGAGGCTCATTGGCACACCAGCAAGAGGGTGGCAGTTATTGGCATTTTTAATAGCGGCAAAGGATGGTTAAGTAGTTAAGATAGTTGCAATAAGCGCAGAAGTCTGGTGTGGAAAGCAGGCCAGAATGCCATACACAGTCACACGCTTTCTCAAGATAAAGGTATATAGAAATTGCGGATTGTTAGTTGTTAAGCTGCTAGGATATGAGATGGATGAAGCATAGGACATCATCATCGTTGGAGAAACTGGGGTGGAAGCGACAATAATAACATTTAAAGGTTGCTCGTGGTTCAGGTGTTCATGGACGTGTGAAGAGAGGATGGATTCAAAGACCTTGCTAAACACTGAGTATACGGAGACAAATCAAGAAATTAAAAATGGCCACTAGAGACCGAAGTAGGCCAGCAGTGGCTTCAGCGATGCCATCTGTGCGTAACGAGACGAGGACGTTCTTTCAGCTCGTGGAGACGGAGACGGCAGTTCCCTGCTGCTCCTCCACCATCCCCCCTGGCAGCCGGGCGCCGTAATCCCGCACAGTTTATCTCGCTGTAAATGGGCGCCCGGCAGACGTCAGCGCCGCGCCGCGGCCGGCTGCGGAATTAAAAGCGGGCGATGGCGCCGGAATCGCTGATGGCTGCGATAAGGCCGCGGCTTTACCGGCTCAGCTCTCGGCAGTGCGACTGCCGACACATTACCCCGCCCCTCACCCCTTCACCACCTCACCCATTCCATCCCATCCCCTCCCCACTCCTACTTCTCAAGACTTACATCTACTTTCACGTCATTTCCGGGCCGCTGTCACCTCCCTGTTGAAACAATTACCGACACCGGAAATAAGGCACACCAACTCTTCCCTCCACGTGTGCGCCGTACAGTCTGACGCTGTTCCACGGACAACATAGCAACCATATTGAGCCTTTAGCGGCATGTAAATATCAAAACAGTAAAGTTTACTGCCTAGGAGAGATTGACGTCATTTTAGTAGTGTGTAACAATTAACTGTAGGGTTGAAAATACTGTAGGATTACCTTATTTTGTTCTGGTCTTCTAGCACAATTATTTCCACCAGTGGTGCAGAAATCAGCGATAGTGGGCTTTTACATTACTGCTTGTTACAACAGTTACATACTTATACGCAAAAACACAAACTACTGACGTTGTGCAACCCTGTATTTTTCTCGTTAAGCTGTTTTCGCCTCACAGGATCTTTATCATACAACTGACTGACGGATTGTAGTTAAACTTAATCGCTATATTCGATAGTGCAACCATAATAACGAAGAAATTGTAAAAATATTAACAATGATTGAGCTGTGTAGATGTGAGACAAAATTGCGTGTCAGTTACATTCTGTTCAATTAAATTAAATTTTTGCAGTAAGAAATAATTTTCATCGGACCAGGGTTGCACATGTACATTATCTATTATGTCATAGTTATCTAGAAAATAATAGTTTTACTGTGACAATACAGTATTAAATGATATGAGTGTCTCTAGTGGCGGTGTGAATAAATTATACTATGAAATAATAAATTTAGTACTGGTAGTACTAGTACTACTGTAGCCGCTGCTGCTGAAAGTGATAATAACAGTAATAATAATAATAATAATAGTGATAGCAATGATATTCGTAACAATAATTATAGTGGCAGATTTAAAAAGAGTTTATAGATGCCCAAAAGACTGTATCAGCTAAGAATATTGGAAGATGAAGAAGATCGGATTGGAAAGAGGGATGTACAAGGGTTAAGAGTGCGTGCAGGGCAATGGTAATTCTTATTGTCGCTTTAGTAGATATGTCATTATGCTGAAACGCGGTGGCAGATTAAAACTGTGTGCCGGGCCGAGACTCGAACTCGGAACCTTTGCCTTTCGCGGGAAAGTGGTCTACCATCTGCGCTACCCAAGCACGACTCACGCCCCCTCACCACAGCTTCAATTCCGACAGTACCTCGTCTCCTACATTCCAGACTTCACAGAAGCTCTCCTGCACTTTCCCGCGAAAGGCAAAGGTCCCGAGTTCGAGTCTCGGTCCGACACACAGTTTTGATCTGCCAGGAAGTTTCATATCAGCGCACACGCCGCTGCATAGTGAAACTCTCATTATCTCATTACCCTACTTCTGAAGCTGGAAATTACCTGCTCTCATAAATTTTAAGTTCGTTGGAGAACAATTTTTAACCAGGAATGTAATTAGTTTCATCTGTTTGGACGCTCACGTACATACAGGGTGATAATTATTGAACTATATAAAATAAAATCGTCATAACGTCTCAACACTTCGCGTGAGGACGTTCAAACTGCACTGTTGGCCGCGGGGCATGATGGGAATTAGTATGCGCATATGGTTTGGTTTAGCGACGAAGCCCATTATCATTTGAATTTGGGGGACTGAAACTCTGCATTTCGCGATCGAGAAGTCTCTACACCCTCAACAGGTGACTGTGTGGTGTACAATGTCCATTCATGGAATAATCGGTGCGGATATTCCTTGATGACACGATGACTACCGAAAGGTACGTGTAGGTTTTGCAAGACGATTTAATATCCATTATCAAAGTGACACTGATTTCGACAACATGTGGTTCGTGCAAGACGGAGCTCGACCCCATCTAAACAGTAGAGTGATGTTCTGGAGGAGCATTTTGCGGACCACACTCTGGCTCTTGGGTACCCAGAGATCACTGGCAAGGGCCACGATTGGCCGCCATATCCTCGCGATCTGAACACATGAGACTCTTTTTGTGGAGCTATGTTAAAGTTGTATCTTGAAAGGAGGATATAAGATGAACATCAACAAAAGCAAAACGAGCATAATGGAATGTAGTCGAATTAAGTCGGGTGATGCTGAGGAAAATAGATTAGGAAATGAGAAATTAAAGTAGTAAAGGAGTTTTGCTATTTGGGGAGCAAAATAACTGATGATGGTCGAAGTAGAGAGGATATAAAATGTAGACTGGCAATGGCAAGGAAAGCGTTTCCGAAGAAGAGAAATTTGTTAGCATAGAGTATAGTGTCAGGAAGTCATTTCTGAAAGTATTTGTATGGAGTGTAGCCATGTATGGAAGTGAAACATGGACGATAAATAGTTTGGACAAGAAGAGAATAGAAGCTTTCGAAATGTGGTGCTACAGAAGAATGTTGAAGATTAGGTGGGTAGATCACGTAACTAATGAGGAGGCATTGAATAGGATTGGGGAGAAGAGAAGTTTGTGGCACAACTTGACTAGAAGAAGGGATCGGTTGGTAGGACATGTCCTGAGGCATTGGAGGGCAGCGCGGAGGGTAAAATTCGTAGAGGGAGACCAAGGGATGAATACACTAAGCAGATTCAGAAGGATGTAGGTTGCAGTAGGTACTGGGAGATGAAGGAGCTTGCACAGGATAGATTAGCATGGAGAACTGCATCAAACCAGTCTCAGGACTGAAGACCACAACAACAACAACGTGTTAAAGGTGTACAGCAATAATACCAAAACCGTTGCTGAGCTGGAAACAGCCGTTCAGGTGGTCATCGATAGCATCGGAGTTCCAACGCTTCAGCGGGTCATGCAGAATTTCGCTAATCGTCTGCGCCACATCGTCGCCAATGTTGGCAGGGATATCGAACATTTCATAACCTAAATCCTAATACCTGTAGTGACGTTTACATGTTGAATCAACTGTATACACGCTGTAGTTTGTAACTAATTCACGGTTTTTTTCATAGAGTTCAATAATTAACATCCTGTATGTACACAAACGCTTTTTGTTGCTGTTACAGTTGTTTCACCAAGATAATTCTTACTCCGAAAAATTCGTCAAGACATCTCTCAGCTGTACTAATTTGACCACTATTGTCCATCAGCATTCCGTCAAGTCTGTATCCAAAAGTCAGTCTTTATCTAAAAATGGCCTTGTAACGAAGACTAATTAAGACCCAAACCCATTGTTGTTCGCTATTCATACTTTGTTTTCATTCATTTATATTATGGATACTGAGATCAAGAAAAAACAGTTCTGTTGTAATCTTTATATTGACAAACCTTAATTATAGTAACCAAGTCTGTAGACAGAAGATAGCGTGATCGTTATGACATACTTGTGTCTAACGTCCATACTATGGTGTCTAAAAACGGGAGGTAATTAGCTTTTACATTAAGACAACAGATTTTTGTATCACCCTCTGATGGCATGCGTACGACACATACCGGAGAGGTTAATTCTCCACAGTAGATTTTCTTTCTGAAGAAACAACTTCATAATTATCATAAATAGGTAAGAAAGAAAATATTATGTTTGGAATGTCACGTACTGGTGAGATTTCTCTATGAAATGTCACTAGGTGAGGCAGAAAACGTCGCGTCTCCAGTCTGTGCTCAGACTTTTAAAACATGGAAAGAGGAACGGCTCTTCTCTTTCCGCACAGGAAGCGAAAAATGACGATTTCACATGAAAAACGAACACCGGATAATTTCAATAGGCCTTCCACAATAATTACTACACATTTAGTATGGCTGAAAATGCGGATCAGAACTTTTTCATTCTTTTTACTTCGATGTGCAGCAGCGTGTGATTAAAAATGAACGCCAGGAAGAATTTCGTTCGTTTGTATCAGTCTAAGTATCGATTGATAGCGACGACTGGTATTTGCGCATATTAATTCATCCATCAAACGCGTTCTGAATTACATCGCAGGCCTGATAGCGATTGATAATGAATGATGGGACCCGTTTTGTGCGCAGTCGAGACAAAAGGGCAGGCCGGTCTTTCCGCGATGAATCTGTCCCACAGGCAGTCAACGCAACCGCGGCAGCGAGCGAGCACTGCGGGCAAGCATACCTCCCAGGCGCGCAAAAACATGGGCTTGCATTCCGTCAGTGGGCCTTTTGAATGACGCGTGCTAGCGCGCTCGGTTAAACCAGATCACGTGAACACTTTATGGTGTATAATGAACAATTGCCATACTTTTCCATCAAAATCAGTATTTTGCACACCGCAGATGTAGGTGAACATAGAACATCCCTGTCCAGTACTGCAATGTAATATACAAACCCGTTACCTATTATTATGTTGCGACCGGCGAGAGGTTAAAATGTTCTCCTGAAATCGGCACCCACTTAAAATTGCCTCAGTTTCGTATTTAATTATTTGGTATCTGAATGAAAATGGCTACGTCAATTGTATAAATCAGGGAACGGGTTTTATTCTCCCAAATACAGAAATGGCTTAGTTCCCTGTCTTGTTTTTGCGTCAGTGCAGTCAATGCCACAGCAAGAGCAAACGTGAACCTTATCTTTCATCTTCATTTTAGTAAGCTCGGAAGTACTTTTTGATCGCTGGCATAAGTCGGCTACGTAGATAAAATGAAAGAGACCTCCGCTTCCGCTGCTGCTTTCCTTCCTTTTAGGGGCCTTATCCCGTTATCTTCACTGGGTCCCATCCTTTCCCTATCGGTATGAAGTTTACGTACGTCCTCTGCCTGCCTGTACTGGTGTCTCATCTGAAAGTGTGAGAAGGTTTCCGAAGCGCTTGTGAATCGTAAAACTGAGGCGGGATGTGAGTACCAACACAGATGTGGAATACCGCGTAAAATCCACATCCAAGCTGACCGACGCACCTGTGCTCGTCGTTAATTCGTTTCGGCGTTGGCACATCTTCCCAAATCCCAGAAGCGGTGAGTTAACGCACCTGGCTATCTAGGCTGATCACAAAACTCAATGGACCTCATCGACTGCAATAGTAAAACAAGCACAAAGACTTTACTGACGCGAAACTGTGATTTTCACCTTACTTCGTCCACCCCGCACTCTCTCCTGCAATGCGTAGTAGCTTCGCAGATGAGTATTTGGCTTGCAGAACTCAGTAAGTTATACTAAATGGCGCATATTCGACAGGAACAAAAATAAAATCCAGCGAAGTCCGATGAAGTGTGCTGGGACGCATCATGCCCTGAATATAATAAAACATCTACCAATAGGACCAGTAAAAGTGTCACATTCATCGCTGAGAATATTGCTGTCTACAGAATAGTATGGTCGTTGGACGGTGGTGAGGAAATGCATCTGGACAGAACTGTCATTTCGTACAATCCAGCGAAACTTCAGGTTGGATATTCGATTCTGGCAATTATTTCAACTGCTGCTTTAAATCGACGCCATTTTTGCTGTAAATAACAGTTCTAAAGTAAATCTTTGCTGTAGTGTTTCATATATGTATATTTATGTCGGTTTATAGGCACTTCCCGCCCTCTTCTTTAGGTTTGGCCGTGATGTGCCTCGAAGGCAAATGGTAGTTTTGTTCCTATGAAAAGAGTGGGGCAACTTTTTTCCACGTCCTTCCTCAGTGCGAGATGTTACTCAGTCTCTATTGACGTCATCGCCGACGGGACGCAAAACTATTTTCTTCCTTTATTTGCGATTTATGGGTAGAAAATATAGTAAATAAAAGTAAGACTGCAGTAAATATGTAATTAACGCCAAAATAGTGTTGCCAACAGGCAGTTAAATGAGAGACATTGTAAAGACAAGATGACTGTGCCCTGATAGCTCAGGGACTAACGTAATGTGCAGAACAACAAAAGAAAATTTATCTACTATAGTGTTAGAAGCTATCTGTAGGCTTCATTCCCCTAAACGAATGCAGACGTAAAATTACACGTGATTACAAATTTTATCACCTATGTTGTGAAGAGAAACTAGCACAATAAATAAATGCTGTAATCCTCATCTTGTTGTATTCGCAGCATTCTTCTAATTGATCTTTTAATCATTCCTAAGTTCGTATCCTCATATTATAAAACAAGATGCCATTTGATAATCTCCTGTTTATTTTGTTTTGACACATATTAAGGTAAATATTAATCCCATCTTTTTTATATATGCTGCCTCTCGATGAATTTGACATCACAGCTTTGGAAAATTCTACACTACGAATTATACATTAAAGATTTTCACCACGGGCTCTTCTTAAAAGCTCTCAGAAGTGTTTTCTAGAGATGATCTTCAACATTGTTCGTGACAAGAAAAGAATACAATACAATATTTAATGTGACGTTCGTATATAAAATTTCAAACTCTCGGTGCCATTATATTGTTATTTTATATTAGAATATTTTTAAATCAATGATCGTTTCAGCTGGAACAGAGGACACAGTCCATTCTATTCAAACACCGCTCACACCGTTATGGATCCACCACCATCTTTCACAGTGCGTTGTTGACACCTTGGGTCCATGGCTTCTTGGGGTCTGCCATCAGCTCTTACCAACTGTACTATCAGCTCTTATCAACTGAAATCGGGACCCATCTGACCAGGCGACAGTTTTCCAGTTCTCTAGGGTCCAACCGATATGGTCACGAGCCTAGGAGAGGTGCAGCAGTCGATGTCGGCTGCCAGCAAACCCACTCGCGTCGGATGTCTACTGGCACAGCCGATCAGCGCCAAATTCTGCCGTACTGTCTTAATTGGTACGTTCGTCGTACGTCTCACATTGATTTCACACGATTGCGCTTGTCTCTTAGCGCTGACAACCCCACGCAAACGCCACGCTCTCGGTCGTTAAGAGATGGCTGTCGACCACTGCGCAGTGCGTTGTTCGTGGTGACAGGTAATGCCTGAAATCTGATATTCTCGCCACGCTCTTGATATTGTGTATCTCGTAATATTGAATTAACACCGACTTCCTAAATAGAATAGCCCATGTGTCTACTCCAACTACCATTCCGCGTTAAAAATCTGTTAATCCCCGTCGTGGGACCTTAATCACTTGGGAAACATTTTCACATGGATCCCGCGAGTACAGAAGACAGCTGCGCCAATGTATTGCCCTTTTACACCTAGTGCACGTAATACTGGCGCCATTTGTATATGTGCTTATAGCTATCTCATGATTTTTATCACCTTAGTGTAAAGCAAGCTGAAATGCCCTGCTTAACCAGCATGACAGGACAGATAGAAAAAACTGCGGAAAGGGCCCAAAATAAGGGGCTGTCAGTTACACTCGAACATACAACTTTATTACTTGATCAAACATTACAAGAGCCCAAAAATACTTTTTAAACACACAGCTTTAACCTTTGGGACTTAATTACCGTCTGAAAACCACTTTAATTTAAAAACGGCTGAAGGCCAATAACTTAAAACGCAAACATAATCAGAAATTTAAAAGGCAAGCCTTATCTTAAAACAGTTCTTTAGTTATGCTGAAGTAAACAAGTTAAATTCAAACCGGCTGAAGGCAAAGACTTAAAACTTCAGTAGGTTGAAATAAACAAGTTAAATTCAAGTCGGCTGAAGACCGAAGGCCTAAAAATTCAATTTTTTTAAAATACAAAAAGCTTACATGAAACAGTACTTTAAACTAGGCTGAATGCCTAAAGAGTAAAACAACTCTAATTTAAAACACAAAACCGGCTAGAAGCCATACAAGTACCAAAAAAAAGAACAAACTAAAAAAAAATAAAGCGGTCCACACAAGGGCGCCCATATGTTCGAGGGTCGACCTATAATTCAAACACAAACGCTCGGTTAGGTGAGACAGGCAGTCGCGCTAGCCATTCACGATCCGACGACAACCCAACCGACAGTCAGCGGACCCACCGACAAAGTAACTTCCACTTCACCCACCCAGGGCACAACAGGGAGTTCAATGGAACAACGTAGAAGATATTGGCGCCCACAACCAATCATACACGAAGCTGTCAAACTACACACCGTGCTGGACATCAACAACAAGACGAGGAAACTACACTGCCTGAAATTTACGTCAACGCCCAGGGCAGGTAACCGGAACGTTAACTGCCACAAGGCAGAAGATTCCGCTGATGCACTTCAATTCAGATAACCGTATATAGTGAAACTCCACCGGAGGGTGGCTAGAATTTTCCAACTTGAAAATCATGTTGTTGCTCGCGGAAATATCCCAACAGCTGACAACGAGCTCCAAACGACACAATGTGAACAGTCTTGACTTGCTGGTAGGTTAAATCCAAACTCAACTTTCGTGTCCAGGATCGGTGAGCCACGGATCTCGTAGCAATGGGAATAGCGCCACACTCTCCGACACTGCGTAGAGACCCTCAGCAGGTCCTGGCCAAACTAGGATTCCCCGAGAATTCCTCACTGCTCCACGCCAACCGACCGATTCCTCGCACACCACCCAGCCGGAAACTATAAGCGCCAGCTCAAAGAAAGTCCAAAGTGCGAATATCGATACATACCGCTGCTGCCACCCGCGGAAGGAGAGGATAACTGGATAATCGCCACAACCGCGAGAGACTAAAGACAGAATCGTAATGAACGTTTAATCCAGGGCATAGCATGACCCAGCTACGGCTCATTAGCGTAGCCATATGAAAATGGGTATAATGGCCCTGAACCGGTCATATCTGTAAAATAAAGCTTCTTCAGAACAATCCCCACTTTTGAAGCAGTAGATGAATCGCCTAATTACACAAGTGGGGAACGTTCAGTGGCATGCACCAGGCACTGCAGTTGCTGTGTGGAATGCAGCGACAGGTGCGCAACGAGTCGGCCGCTGTATTTTTGGAGCGAGCACAGTGGATTCCCCATCTGCAGTCGGCAGCCATTATTCATCTTTCAGCACAGCGGAGCGGACGTCTGCGTTACAAAGAAAGGCAGCGCCGGAAGAGGGGCCACCGGGAGAGAGAGAGAGAGAGAGAGAAATTCTACTCCGCCCCGCCTGGCACAGCACCGCGATATTGCGTCGAAGAAACCCTGCCGCGGCAACTTCGCTACAGTCTGTCGCCCCACTAGCTGCTCCCCGGCTCACACATCGTGTGCCACATAGGGCCGGCGTTTGCCTCAGAAGCCAATAATGGCGCGGGATGGCGAAAATCCCTCTCTCTCCACCCGGCTGCTAGCGTTCGACCCCACCCGCCGAGATATTAACGGCATAAAATTTCGCGGTATTTGCCTCTCTTATGTGCTCCTGCACGGACCTCGCCGAGCTGAAACGAAGGAATCGCCAAAGAAAGAGGAGGACGAGCTGCGCCAGTGTATAAAGAGGGGCGACATCTCCCTTGCGACACCTGTTTCGTCTCGCTGCTGGTTGCGCTTTCCACCTAGTCACTGTAAGCATTTGTCAGTTCTTTCGCTTCTACAGTACAGCCTCTTTTTTTCCACGGGTTTTTCATCATCGCTTTAAGGTTACGAGCTCATTTCACGTGCTACCGCGGTTCAGCTCACGGTTAGCATTACCTGGTGGTACCAGCCGGTAAAGTACAGCTAGCGTCAGAGCCATTGCGAAGTTGGTTTTCACGACAGAAATACTGGTTTATGAGGTGTCAGGTCGGAGGGGTGTTTTGAACACAATTTCGACACAAAGCACGTCAATAGGCTGTGGAGTGGGAGGGGTAGGCTAGCAATAGAACAGTGCATCACCATTGACTAGACACTCATTTACTGAACACATAAGTCAGGTATTACCCAAAAGGAACAATCAGTACAAATTACAAAATAATATTCTTTTCCTTTAAGTCACTCAAACATTTAAACAGGCAAATAGCAACCATTTAACTGATAGCCTTTTAAGAAAGCAAGACAAGAAAATTTGAATGATGAATTAAAATCATATTTAAATAGGCTCTGACCGAGCACATATTTTAAAACGAAATACTTCCTTTAAGGAACCAGCGATCAAAATTAAGTACATAATCCTCAACAACCATATTACATCCAAGACATTTAAGATTAAACAGTAATATATAACATCAGACAGCTGCAGTCACAAGTTTTTAGCAGCACGTTTCAGATGGACTGCACTGCAACAGTACAATACAAGTCCCTCAGAGGATCTCCCCACACAGGAAGTTATTGCCGCAATCGACAAAATATCAACATCATTCCATGTACAGACCTAAAACAAACTAAAAGCTCTCTTAAGTTTGGTACAGTTAATTCCTTTCAACATAACATACACCACAAGTCTAGCCCTAGGACGGCACCGACACCCCGCAATTTAGCACACGAAAGACTACAGCGATGCACTCATCACGTATGCTTATAAAATCCAAGAACAGAGAGCCGGCTCCCCAATAGCGGAACATTTAACCACGCGCAGCGTGCTGGTTTGCGGGATGCTGATCTCGCCCTTAACCTCAACACCAGTTCAAATACTAGTCAGCCTACAATCTTGAACCACCATACACATTCCTTCAGTTACTGCATAGGAAGCCAATGTAATAGGCAAACAGACCAGCATATGATAAAAGCTTAAGCAATTTGCTTTACTAGACAACCCTTATGAATAGTAGCCGTAATTTTTTTTAAACGTGAGCACACCCACAACCAAAAGAAAAACAACACCAATCATAAGGACAGTAGCACATAATCAAATAGCAATGGTGTAGCTTAGATTCGCTACAAAATCACATCGCGATTACGGGCAGCATGGGGTTCACGCCTTAGCCTCACGACGTGCGCTAGCAGCGCATGTCGGGTGTTTCAATCGTCAACTTCGCGTCTCAATATCTCGGGATGTAATGGGAATATTGCGATGCAATCAACGCCGTTGTGTATGTGCTTTGTCATGCTATGGATTGCTGAAGAAAAAATATAGGAGGTCCATTTAAAAAAACATAAGTTTGTGTTAAAAAACACATATGCTTTCGTTTTAGAATGTTTCCAAATATGTACATTCATGGGCCCCAGCCCTACGTTGATACCGGTGAAAGTCGTTTTCCAATAGCTGTTATTGTTCCAGAGATATTTTGGGCGGACAAGATAGCTGGGACACCCTGTATACCAGTATTCCACGAAGAATTGCAGCCGTACTACGAGCAAATGGGAGTCGAACCCCTTTTTAATAAACAATTCCCAAGTAATTACAGGTGTTCACATTAGTTTACCTATCCCCCGCATGTGTTCCATTCCAACGTGATCACTAATCAATTTGTTCATTTTCCAGTCTCCTAGTAACCTCTAACGTGCTAGCTGGGAAATCCTCAGTTTTCGACTACTTTTCGTCTTTGAGGCTCGACTGGCATTAAGTCAAAATTGATAGTACACACTGATTGAAAGCTACAATAGCTATGTAGTGGACGGAAACGTGAAGGCGTCATAACAGAAAAGTAGTAGAAAGTGGATGAAGATGAGATGAATGAAACGATACTTCGAGACGAATTTGAGAGGGAACTGAAAGACTTAAGTCGAAGCTATACCCATGAAATATCTTAAATTTACTCGTAACTATTAAGATCCTCCTGAGAACCAATCACTGGAATTTTGTCATGTGCAGCCACACGATGAAAGATGAGATGAAAAGAATGGATAGAGTCTTGAAAAGAAATTATACCATGTAAAGCAGGAAATGCCGCGAGCATTAGATTAGGAACTGAGACATTGGAAGTTTTAGGTGTGTTTTGTTATTCGGAGAGCAAAATAAACGACGGCAGAGGAAGTATAAATAATGTAAGATGGACTCAGGTAATCCCGAAGCCTGCTTTTCCGAAAAAATAGAAAATTTTAAGATCCAACGAAAACCTAAGATTTATAAAGACCGTTTTGAAAGCCTTCGTCTGGAGTGGAGCCTTAAATGAAGCCGAGCGATTCTAGGCGCTTCCGTCCGGAACCGCGCTGCTGCTACTGTCGCAGGTTCGAATCCTGCCTCGGGCATGGATGTGTGTGATGCTCTTAGGTTAGTTAGGTTTAAGTAGTTCTAAGTCTAGGGGACTGATGACCTCAGATGTTAACTCCCGTAGTACTTGGTGCCATTTGAACCTTAAATGGAAATTGTTGCTGTTGTGGTCTTCAGTCCTGAGACTGGTTTGATGCATCTCTCCCATGCTACTCTATTCTGTGCAAGCTGCTTCATCTCCCAGCACGTACTGCAGCCTGCATCCTTCTGAATCTGCTTAGTGTATTCATCCCTTTGTCTCCCTCTACGATTTTTACCCTCCACGCTGCCCTCCAATACTAAATTGGTGATTCCTTGATGCCTCAGAACATGTCCTACCAACCGATCCCTTCTTCTAGTCAAGCTGTGCCACAAATTAAATATGGATGATAAACAGTGAAGAAAAAAGAGCATTTGAGATTTTTAAATGTGGTTTCACAGAAGAATGCTAAAGACTGAGTGGACAGATCTAGTAAGTAATGAAGAAGCACTGTGCTGAATAGTGCAGTAGGGAGCAGTGTGATACTACTTAAGTAAAATAAGACGTCAGGGAACATTTAATTTGGTAATTGATTGAAGGATTGGCTCGGAGGGGACGGGGTGTCAAACTTGTAGATCAATACATGTCTACATTTAGCACGTTCAAATGGATGTGGCCTGCAGGATTCATGCGCATATGAAATGTTTGTCACAGGCCAGGTTAGTGAGTACAGCTGCATTAAGCCAGTACTCGAAATGAAGACCACAACAAGAATGCATTTTTCGAATTAGCAGTTGTAGAGATAACGAACGTGGGAAATGGACCGAAAACAAAAATTATATTGTCGCACATTTCTATAATCCAGTCTCCTGCAATCCATTCCAGTCGAAAAACAAAGCCAACATTCCCATGCTACGCGGTCGAATCCTCTCGGAATACCGGTGATAGCTTATTGCTCGTTGATCGTACCGGAATGATGCGGCATTTCTCTCAGTGGGTAGGCTTTTATTACTAATCCCCGATATCAGGTGAGGCGACGATACCCAACCCATCCGGGCAGTAATGGCGGCCCGCGAATTACTCCCACTGTGTAGAGGACGTTTTAAATTGCTCGCAAATGAGAGCGCAATTTTCTTTATTGAGATAGTCCCCACTCGGTGGTAGTATTTCCTTACCTGTTCCGTTCCGCCCTCGGCGCCTTCCTTTCTGTTTTCCAGTCTCTCTCTCTCTCTCTCTCTCTCTCTCTCTCTCTCTCTCTCTGCGTCACTCTCGACTTCGCCTCTCCTTTCTCTGTTTTCGCGCGCTTTGCCTGCGCAAATAAAACGCCGAAATAACATTTCTGCGAGCGCAGCAGGGCGATGTCTGCAAAGAGGTTTAAAAATGGGAGTGGAAATGTCCATTACGTTAAAGCCGGCGATAAAAGTCCAATGCGTTAGTCTGAGTCTTGTTTCCACGTAGATCTCTCGCTGCAGCCACTCGCTCCTCGATATAATGACGTCACCATTCTTACTCCGTAGCTTTCAATGCTGAGTCTCTAGTGTATAAAGCGTATGCGCGCACGTCACTCCTGGCCTTTACAAAAGCCCGCGAGTTCGTCTGACAGGTCTCCAGCAGTGCCAACGAAACTATTACGTGTCGGTGTCTATTATTAGGACAATTTTTTGTGACGCAAATCTTCTTTTCACGGAATTAATAAGCATGCTTCCGCGACCATATTACTTTGCTCTATGTAAGCCCTTATGTCATTTTTTATGCATCCACCATTTCATGGAAGCTGAAATTGGTTTTCTCAATAGATCAAGATTTTTTTCTTAAATGACCACGTCTGTATTTTAGATAAGTTGCACACTTCATGTTTCTTTGAATGGAAACTGTACTATATACAGGGTGTCACAAAAATATTGCGACGGACACCGAGGGATTGTTGAGGGAATCTTGAGGAATAAATCGAGGATAGGAAACCCTGCCCAGAAACGTCTAGTTACAGGCTCCGCCCCTTGCCACCTCTACGTCAGAAAGCGAGACTTTGTACGCTGACGGACCGTAGGCGGAACGTTTGCTTCTGCATCTACATGACACTCCGCAAGCCACCTAATGATGTGTGGCGGAGGGTACTTTCGGTACAACTATCTGATCCCTCCAACCGTGTTCCACTCGCGAATAGTGCGTGGGAAGAGATACTGAAGACTAAATCTGTCGTGAAGAATTAGAACTTTAATAAATGGAGAAGTACTAGCACAGGCACCCAGCGGAACTTGGCTATTTGAAACCTTTGCAATAAGAAGACAGGTTAGTAGAATATGTGATACGTTTTCTAAGCTCACTGCTACCGGGTTCCAAGACTACTCAGACCCATTTAAAAAGCCCAGTGAGCTGAGACAGCAACGAAAATCTGACCATGTTACAGAAACCAGTCAAGAGGAAGCGTCGCAGGAAACTATCCTACATGATGCTTTCACTCCACGGCAAACCCCCAGCTTATTCAGCCCAAGACACAGTCACATATACTGCTTATTCAGCCTATCAAATTGTGCCTCAAATTCCCCCCCCCCTCCCCCCCGCCGCGCTCCACACATGTTTTCCAAACATGACAGGAAATGACTTTGGTCACTTCTTCTTTCCTCTGATGAAGAAACCACACATGTCAGACATTTCCAGACTGTAAACGATAGGACTCGAAGTCGACAAAGGATGATCTAAGGGACTCCTTATGTTATGAAGAAATCTACTATACCAGTAGCTGAATACTGCCACCGTGCCTGGACAAGAGGTGGGATTCTTCCTGCACTCAAGTCAGAGGTTCTGAAGTTTGCGTAGTGTAGCGCTCAAAGTGGTTGCAGAAATACGAGGTGCATTCAAGTTCTCAGGCCTCCGATTTTTTTTCTAATTAACTACTCACCCGAAATCGATGAAACTGGCGTTACTTCTCGACGTAATCGCCCTTCAGACGTACACATTTTTCACAACGCTGACGCCATGATTCCATGGCAGCGGCGAAGGCTTCTTTAGGAGTCTGTTTTGACCACTGGAAAATCGCTGAGGCAATAGCAGCACGGCTGGTCAATGTGCGGCCATGGAGAGTGTCTTTCACTGTTGGAAAAAGCCAAAAGTCACTAGGAGCCAGGTCAGGTGAGTAGGGAGCATGAGGAATCACTTCAAAGTTGTTATCACGAAGAAACTGTTGCGTAACGTTAGCTCGATGTGCAGGTGCGTTGTCTTGGTGAAACAGCACACGCGCAGCCCTTACCGGACGTTTTTGTTGCAGTGCAGGAAGGAATTTGTTCTTCAAAACATTTTCGTAGGATGCACCTGTTACGCAATGGGTAAGGGTTACGCCCTCGCTGTCCCAGAACATGAACACCATCATTTTTTCAGCACTGGCGGTTACCCGAAATTTTTTGGTGGCGGTGAATCTGTGTGCTTCCATTGAGCTGACTGGCGCTTTGTTTCTGGACTGAAAAATGGCATCCATGTCTAATCCATTGTCATAACCGACGAAAAGAAAGTCCCATTCATGCTGTCATTGCGCGTCAACATTGCTTGGCAACATGCCACACGGGCAGCCATGTGGTCGTCCGTCAACATTCGTGGCACCCACCTGGATGACACTTTTCGCATTTTCAGGTCGTCATGCAGGAATGTGTGCACAGAACTCACAGAAATGCCAACTCTAGAGGCGATCTGTTCAACAGTCATTCGGCGATCCCCCAAAACAATTGTCTCCACTTTCTCGATCATGTCGTCAGACCGGCTTGTGCAAGCCCGAGGTTGTTTCGGTTTGTTGTCACACGATGTTCTGTCGCACCCACGAACGCACTTTCGACACATCCATAACTCCCATCACCACATGTCTCCTTCAACTGTCGATGAATTTCAATTGGTTTCACACCATGCAAATTCAGAAAACGATTGATTGCACGCTGTTCAAGTAAGGAAAACGTCTCCATTTTAAGTATTTAAAACAGTTCTCATTCTCGCCGCTGGCGGTAAAATTCCATCTGCCGTACGGTGCTGCCATCTCTGGGACGTATTGACAATGAACGCGGCCTCATTTTAAAACAATGCGCATGTTTCTATCTCTTTCCAGTCCGGAGAAAAAAACATCGGAGGCCTTAGAACTTGAATGCACCTCGTAAAACTGGAAATTTAAACGCCGAAAGGTGTTTTGATTTGACATTTTAATTAGAAGTTCTGTCATCGTGTATCCTTGTGCTGTCACTCAACGATGATACTTCCGCGTATACTACAGCGTCATCAACAAACAGTCACAGATTCCTGCTCAGATCATTTATGTAGGCTTGTATAGAAAACAAGAGCTGTCCCACCACACCACCCAGGAGCACTCTTGACGATATCCTTGTCTCTGATGAACACTCGCCGTCGAGGACAACATACTGGATTCAATTATTTAAGAATTCTCACAGCCACTCACGTATCTGAGAATGTGTGCCGCATGTTCGGACCTTCTTCAACAGTCTGCAGCGGGGCGTCGTGTCAAACGCTTTCCGGAAATTTTGGAGTATGGAATCGGCTTGTTGCCATTCGTCCGTGGTTGACAGAATATCATGCGAGAAGATGGCAAGCTGAGCGTATCACGAGCGATACTTTCTAAATCCGTGCTGATTTGTGAACGGAAGCTGTTAGTTGTCAAGGAAATTCATTATATTCGAACTCAGAATAAGTTCAACTAATCTGCAGCATGCCGATGTCAAGGATATTGGTCTCTTTTATTTTGCTGGTCCGTTCTTTTACGCATCTTGTATACTTCAGTCGCCCGTTGTTCTTTACAGACAAAAAAAATGGCTCTGAGCACTATGGTCATCAGTCCACTACAACTTAGAACTATTTAAACCTAAGGACATCACACACATACATGCCCGAGGCAGGATTCGAACCTGCTACCTCAGCGGTCGCGCGGTTCCAGACTGTAGCGCCTAGAACCACTCGGCCACCCCGGCCGGCTCTTTACAGTCGCTTGAGAGTTTGCGCTGAGCGAGGAACTCGCGATAAATGCAAGCTAAGAGGCCAATTCAGTAGATTACTCTCTCTAAAAACGATTATGGATTCCGTAAGCACTTGGCGACATACCGGGTGATCAAAAAGTGAGTATAAATTTTAAAACTTAATAAACCACGAAATAATGTAGACATAGAGGTAAAAATAGCCACACATGCTTGGAATGAGATGGGGTTTTATCTACATCTACATCCATACTCTGCAAGCCACCTGACGGTGTGTGGCGGAGGGTACCCTGAGTACCTCTATCGGTTCTCCCTTCTATTTCAGTCTCGTATTGTTCGTGGAAAGAAGGATTGTCGGTATGCTTCTGTGTGGGCTCTAATCTCTCTGATTTTATCCTCGTGGTCTCTTCGCGAGATATACGTAGGAGGGAGCAATATACTGCTTGACTCTTCGGTGAAGGTATGTTCTCGAAACTTCAACAAAAGCCTGTACCGAGCTACTGAGCGTCTCTCCTGCAGAGTCTTCCACTGGAGTTTATCTATCATCTCCGTAACGCTTTCGCGATTACTAAATGATCCTGTAACGAAGCGCGCTGCTCTCCGTTGGATCTTCTCTATCTCTTCTATCAACCCTATCTGGTACGGATCCCACACTGGTGAGCAGTATTCAAGCAGTGGGCGAACAAGCGTACTGTAACCTACTTCCTTTGTTTTCGGATTGCATTTCCTTAGGATTCTTCCAATGAATCTCAGTCTGGCATCTGTTTTACCAACGATCAACTTTATATGATCATTCCATTTTAAATCACTCCTAATGCGTACTCCCAGATAATTTATGGAATTAACTGCTTCCAGTTGCTGACCTGCTATTTTGTCGCTAAATGATAAGGGATCTATCTTTCTATGTATTCGCAGCACATTACACTTGTCTACATTGAGATTCAATTGCCATTCACTGCACCATGCGTCAATTCGCTGCAGATCCTCCTGCATTTCAGTACAATTTTTCATTGTTACAACCTCTCGATACACCACAGCATCATCTGCAAAAAGCCTCAGTGAACTTCCGATGTCATCCACAAGATCATTTATGTATATTGTGAATAGCAACGGTCCTACGACACTCCCCTGCGGCACACCTGAAATCACTCTTACTTCGGAAGACTTCTCTCCACTGAGAATGACATGCTGCGTTCTATTATCTAGGAACTCCTCAATCCAATCACACAATTGGTCTGATAGTCCATTTGTTCTTACTTTGTCCATTAAACGACTGTGGGGAACTGTATCGAACGCCTTGCGGAAGTCAAGAAACACGGCATCTACCTGTGAACCCGTGTCTATGGCCCTCTGAGTCTCGTGGACGAATAGCGCGAGCTGGGTTTCACACGACCCTCTTTTTCGAAACCCATGCAGATTCCTACAGAGTAGATTTCTAATCTCCAGAAAAGTCATTATATTCGCAGATAATAAGTGTTCCAAAATTCTACAACTGATCGACGTTAGAGATATAGGTCTATAGTTCTGCACATCTGTTCGACGTCCCTTCTTGAAAACGGGGATGACCTGTGCCCTTTTCCAAACCTTTGGAACGCTACGCTCTTCTAGAGACCTACGGTACACCGCTGCAAGAAGGGGGGCAAGTTCCTTCGCGTACTCTGTTTATTAGAACAAAAAAAAACAACGTTCACAAAATGTCCGACAGATGGCGCTGGACAGCAAAACGTCAGTGACTGCGCATGACAATCGTGTATTAAAGGAGCTGTAATGAGAGAGAGAATCAGATGCGCCAGCAGTCGCAGCATGTCGACGTCACCTGAAAAGGCGCCTTTAGTGACGCTGTATTATCAGAATGGGGAATGTGCTAGTTCAGCGTTACGATCCTATCGCCATAGGAAAGGTTTGAACGGGTAAAGGTCTGTTGACAAATGCAGCTGTGGCGAGAATGATTTCGAAGTTCGAAGCCACGGGTTATTTAGACGATAGACTCCGTAGTGTCCGACCGAGCACAAGGCGTAATGCTTCTGAGACAGTTCAGGAAGAAATGGAGACAGCAGCGGGTTCGTCTATGCACGGGGAAGTCAGCGTTCGTGCACTCGCACCTCGCACCGGCATTCCATACGCTACTGTTTGGTTGGCACTTAGGCGTACCCTCTGATGCTATCCGTACAAAATCCATCGCCATGATGAACTGTTACCTGGCGTTTTAGTGAAGCGGAGGGCATTTGCGGTGTGGGCGTTTCGAAAGATGGCAGAAGATGACGATTGGTTGAGTAACGTGTTGTGGACCGACGAAGCTCATTGCACGCTCAGAGGGTCTGTCAACGCCCACAACTGCAGAATTTGTGCTACCGAAAATCCTAGAACTGTCGTGAAAACTCCATTGCACGACGAGAAAGTCAAGGTATGGGTTGGATGTACCACATCTACCGTTATCGGGCCTTTTTTCTTTGAGGAAATGCGTGATTTTGGTTTTGTAACTGCTACCATGATGGGTGAGAGGTACACCGATATGTTACAGAATCGCATCATCCCCAGCCTGGCTGATAAACACCTGCTGTAACGTACGATGTTTATGCAGGATGGCGCTCCACCCCATATTGCTAGAGGCGTGAAAGATCTCTTGCGCCCGTCGTTTGGTGATGATCGTGTGCTAAGCCGCCACTGTCGTCATGCTTGGCCTCCCAGGTCCCCAGACCTCAGTCGGTGCGATTGTTGGCTTTGGGGTTACCTGAAATCGCAAGCGTATCGTGATCGACCGACATCTCTAGCGATGCTGAAAAACAACATCCGACGCCAATGCCTCAGCATAACTCCTGACATGCTTTACATTGCTGTTCACAACATTATTCCTCGACTAAAGCTATTTTTGAGGAATGATGGTGGACATATTGAGCATTTCCTGTAAAGAACATCATCTTTGCTTTGTCTTACTTTGTTATGCTAATTATTGCTATTCTGATCAGCTGAAGCGCTAGCTGTCGGACATTTTTTGAACTTTTGTGTTCTTTTTTGGTTCTAATAAAACCCCATGTGATTCCAAGCATGTGTGTCAATTTGTACCTCTCTATCTACATTATTCCGTGATTTATTCAGTTTTCAAATTTATACTGACTTTTTGATCATCCGGTAACTCAAGTCTTTCAGTAACTTCTCAGTGCCAGGGATGCTTGTTACTGTGATCCTGGTCAATGAGTTGTCTCAAGGAGTTCTCATGCAAGCGTTTCCGCTGTCCTATTAGCTTTGTGTTGATGCGTAGACAGAGAGATGTCTCCGGGCAGTATACTGAGAGGTCGGCTGCTTACCTGTTGGCTGTGTCACGTGTAGGGCTTGCTCATCTCTGTGAAGCCACATCGCGGCGCATGCTGAAGCCCCGCTCATCTCATCAATGCCGGGATTACCTCATAGAGCTGCAGGGACGAGCCCCGACTGCCCCTCTATGTCCTGGTAGCCCTCCAAGGCAACCGATTATTCACCAGTGCACTACGTCTGTGGAAATACAATAGTACAATACAATACAATATAATACAATACAAATAAAATAGTCCGTGTCTACAACAAAGTAATGTTACATCCTCTTAAAAATATCGCTTGTTTTAAGTTTTGGAGGGTCTGGAGCTCAACGCACGATTGATTCCCGTAAGTCTTTGGGTCCGTCCACTTGTCTGCCTATCTTCGTACGGTTATACAGTGATGATAAGTACGAGAAGTGGTTATCAAGTTTAATTTATTACCTCGAAATGATCATACTGCAGACATGAAACTTGGCGTTGCTCTCCTCTACATATGCGTCCTTCAGTGCGGCACATCTTTACCAAAGCTGAATTATTAATGACTTGGCGTGCGCTTTGGTGGCACATTACTGCATTTAGATTGTCCAGAAACGTCGATCTCTTTAATAATACGAGTAAAATACTGTATCGCATTTTTGTCTCGCATCGCATATTACGAAACTGAGAACCACATCTGAGTGATGTGGCGCTCCGTTTAAGTCACTGGACTTGCATCATGGAGAATCAGAGCTCAACTTTCCAGTTGACGAAATTACTTCAGGCAAATTAAGGATGGTTCATTAGAAAACGTCACAGCTGATTTCCTTCCCCATTCACCCCTTACTTCCAACTTATCTTGTGTCTCTAATACTATGTTTGAATTCTGATGAGCAGGGACGTCCGCAAAAATTTATCTAAGGAAGGGCACTGTGGGAAAATAGCCAATTTTTATATTGCTAATTCCTATCTCAAGAAAATTAATTTGACAGGAAAGCTATTTTATCTCAAACATTTGACAGTGATCCACTCAATATTTTTTGCTTCATACTTTTTTCTCTCTCTTTATAAAGCAGAAAGTAATATTTCCTCTTTGCGGCTAATGTATCTAGGTCCATAGACGAAGCCAGGTACAGTGTCATATGGCAGTGTTCTTGTGTGCCTATTGAAATCGCTCTGCCATGTACAAGGGCACAGTTTCAAGAAGGTTGGGAAGTCTTTCGTGCCTGCAAACAAATGGTAACCTACAGCTGTGATTGAGTTGTGGAGCCGGGAAAGAGGGTGCCCTTGTACGAACTGGAGATTTATTTCGGGCTGGTTCAGTTACGTTACTGTAGTGGTATTTATGTTGTATTGGTTGTTGCAACTGTTCTTCCTGGAGCTCTGTAAGAGGAGATGGGCGGAGCGACAGAGAACAGACTGGCACTCTGTACTGCCAATGTTGTGTAAAGGTTCGCATCCGCCAGGACTGCGAAACAGCGCCAAAAGAGCTCCAGAGAAAACGTATAATTCAGTGTTGAAAGAGTGAGAAGCAAAGAAGGCCAATCTATATACTGCTTTCTAAGGCCACTGGGTTTTGACAGTACTAAAGTTGAAGTTTAGTGGAATCACAGGCATCATTTCTAAAAATGTGTGAGAGTTTGTATACAAAGTCCGTGCCTCAGATTCCAGGAAGGGGCCAAGTGTCAGTTCGCCCCTCCCCCCCCCCCCCCCCCGTCCCCACCACCTAATGAACGTTTCTGACGATACAACGGGACCAAGACTAGCGTCATGCACAGAAATCTTTCCTTATATCCAGTGAAATTCTCCCGCGTTTTTATCACCTTATAGGGGATCGTTCAGATTTGTCTCTTGTTTTGATATTTTTCTTTTTTCGTTCTTTCTGTACGAGTTTCTGACGTGAATTTAGCTGCTGACATGAAGTAAAAATTACTAAAAAGTATTAAAAATTACTTTTCCGCTTCGTTTCTGCACTTGAAACTGCGTAATGTATGGCCATGAATTGTAGTGGAACGCAACACGCCATTCTGTTGTCACTGTTTCCATTGGCTTACGAGACGAGCACTGAATAACGTAATGAAACCTATTTAGATGTTACTAAACATTCGTAGAGAACTACAACTTTTATTTTATCCAGGAAGTTCTTTCTAAATTGGTAAGAGATAGACACAAATAAAGACGAGATTTCCAGTATGTGATCAATAACTATTATAAACATATGAAATATTCATAAACGCTGCTAATATATATGACATAACCTGAATTAGGGGTGACATTTGATTGCTCTTTGAGTCGCAGACACATTTCGACGGTTTTCCACAAAATGGGGGAGTTACGAATGAGGTCTGTAGCATATCAGCACGTTTGGAATTGTACTACACGTTTTAAACGCATATATGCCCAGAGGATCGATAACAACCCAGCTGCAACCCGACAAGGTCAACGAATTATTCTCAGTGGTCAGTCACAGAAGATGTGAGTTTTACAAAACTAAACATGTGAAAATGCGCTGCAAATGTAACGTTCATTGCATGACAAATGCTTTGCAGAGTTTCAAGCATAATGGTAACATGTTTCATATTCCAGAATGAGATTTTCACTGTGATGCGGAGTGTATGCTGACATGAAACTTCCTGGTAGATTAAAACTGTGTGCCGGACCGGGACCTTTGCCTTTTGCGGGCAAGTGCTCTACCAACTGAGCTATCCAAGAACGATTCACGCCCCGTCCTCACACCTGTACTTCTGCCAGTATCTCGTCTCCTACCTTCCAAAATTCCCTTTAGGCTGTGGCTAAGTCATGTCTCCGCAATATCCTTTCTTTCAGGCGTGCTAGTTCTGCAACGTTTGCAGGAGAGCTACTGTAAAGTTAATAGTTCATAACTTGTTATAATGAAGACTGGTTATCAAATTCATGTTAATAAACACTGACTAGCGTCCAACATGTTTTATTTTGATTATTCCTATACCAAATTAGCATACGACCTTATGTGCCCATAGGGTCATTGTCAACCCGCTGAACAAAACCCTTTCAGAACTCACAACTACAAATTACTTCTGCAACTGTTGGCTGTGGTCACTAACAAATGACACATGTGAAAATCATAAAACCCTATGTTAAAGAAAGTTCTGGGCATATGTGGATTGATCACAATTTATTGCAACTTAAGAAAACTGTCACTATGGTTCAAATGGCTCTGACGACAATTGGACGTAAATTCTGAGGTCATCAGTCCCCTAGAACTTAGTACTACTTAAACCTAACTAACCTAAGGACATCACACACATCCATGCCCGAGGCAGGATTCGAACCTGCGACCGTAGCGACCGTAGCGATCGCGCGGTTCCAGACTGTAGCGCCTAGAACCGCCCGGCCACTTCGGCCGGCAACTCTCAATATGCTAGGCTGGTAAATACAATCTGACCATCCTCCATCCTTTGTTAGTACTACCAAACCAACAAGCAAACATGCCGTCAAACAGAAAGCCAGATTCTGACACGCACGAAAAAATTTTCCACCACTGTGTCGAATTAATCTCCCAGGCGAGAACTTAATTATAGAAGCTCTTCCATAAGTCGGCGTAATCAGCTGAATCCTTAACGGTGGAGACATCTGTCGGGAGGTGCATGGCTGCCGCTCGCTAATTGGGTGCCGGCGCTGACGTCACGGGAGTTCGCGTCGCTAATTGGCTGCCGGACAATGGCGCGACCGCTGCGCCGCCGGTGGCAGGGCTATGAAGCAGCCGCAGTATTAATTATGCGCGGTGCCTAATCCGGCCAATTGGGCGGCGGGCGTCGGCCGAGGCGGCGGAATCCTGTCCCCTTGGCTTGCTGCTGCGAATCCCAGCGCGCCGCTTCTACCGCACACACCGCTACGCCGCTGTCCACGAGTTTACCCAACTGTCACGGAGTGCTGCAGGCCGCAGACGTCCCCCGGCAAGAGCCGCTGCTTGCTCTAGTGCTTGCACTATCTGAGGCCTTCCATGCGGAACCCGAGGTCTCCAACGACCCTCTTTCCTCGTCTACGGCGCAAAACACATACAGGCTTCTCATTACTTCAAGGGCCGAGGATAGTAGCGGGAGAGGCGGAAGAATGGAGGCAGGGAGAGATCACAAGTCCATCTGGCTACCTATCTCGTAAGGTTTCTCTGCGCCATTGTTGTGAAATGTGAACGTGATCAGAAAATGGATAGCCGGCCGGAGTGGCCGTGCGGTTCTAGGCGCTGCAGTCTGGAACCGAGCGACCGCTACAGTCGCAGGTTCGAATCCTGCCTCGGGCATGGATGTGTGTGATATCCTTAGGTTAGTTATGTTTAATTAGTTCTAGGTGACTGATGGCCTCAGAAGTTAAGTCGCATAGTGCTCAGAGCCATTTGAACCAGAAAATGGATAAGCATCGTTTCATTTAGGAGAACCAGTTTCTTAGCGTCTTTTTTTCCGAAACCGGCATCTGCTCATTTTCTCAACCCTGTGCTTTCCACTACAGAAACGAGGTTCTTACCTGCTAGTCAAGGGAAGGCAGGATTCGGTTACGATTGCGGACGGGGCTTTAATCAGTTACAATTGGTTGCATTTTACAGTCACACACAATTTATTTTAAACCAGTAACTCCAGACTCAGCAATAAATAAAAATACCACATGTTATTAATGAAGGAATAAACAACGTTTAGCCTTCTGTAGGGAGGGAGAGGGAGGGATGGAGAGGGAGGGAGGGAGAGGGAGCGAGGGGGAGGGAGGGGGAGGGAGAGAGGGAGAGACGTGCTGAAACATTAGCTACGTTCAACACTTGTAAACTGTTTGTTCTCAAGTGCAAATCTGCAGTTTGGATCCTCAGGGTCTTTGTTATAAGATGTTCGTGTATTCAGTCATAATAATATACGTCGTATAGTGAATTAATAAAATTTTCTCGGGCTTCCAGCCGCGTCTTCTTCTTCAGTAGCGCTACAGCCCTTGGTGAGCCTTGGCTTCTTCAACAATCTTCCTCCACACTTCTCGGTTATTTGCTGCTCCTTTCCACCCCCGGACTCCCATATTGGTAGTATCCATTATTACCGCGTCGATCCATCTTCTTCTAGGTCTCCCTTTTCGCATAACTGAATGGATCATACCTTTCATCATTTTCTTTGGAATTCTATCCTCCGCCATTCTCTCCAAGTGTCCTACCCATCGTATTCGCTGTGATTTCACAAATTTTGGTATGTCCCTGCTTTGTATTAACTCTTGTATTTCGGCATTGTAGCGTATTCTCCAGCCTTCTTCCTCCCTTATTGGCCCATAGATTTTGCGTAGTATTTTCTGCTCAATGCTTCTTAGTGCATTTTTATCGTGTTCTGTCAACGTCCATACCTCTGAGCCGCATGTGATAACTGGGTGGACTAGGGAATTATATATTAGCAGTTTAGTTTTTCTTGTAACAAGGCTATTTTTGAAAAGCTGCGTTTTTGCAAAGTAAGCTCTGTTTCCTGCTTGTATTCTTTCCCTTATAGCTTTTCCAATACTGTTATCATTTGTTATTAGGGCTCCCAAGTAGTTAAAAGAGGACACTCCATTGAAGCATTACCCATTGAAGTTTAGAATTTTAGGGGTTCTTCTAGCCACAGATTGTGACATTACCATATATTTTGTTTTGTTTTCATTTACTATGAGACCAATTTTTAAGGCTTCTGTTTCCATTGCCCGGTATGTTTCTAGGAGTGTATTGGTATTTATTCCCACTATAGCAATGTCATCAGCGTATGCACGTATCTGGTTAGTTTTCATAAAAATGGTGTCTCTTCCAGCCGCGTCAGGTGGTTGAAATCCCACGAGCTTTCGACCGAGCTCTCCCCGGTCATTGTCAAGCGGTAAGACTGACTGCTGTGTCCCCGTGGCCGCGTCGTTATACAGCCGCACTGCTGGCTGTGACGTCACTAGTGCTCTCTTCCTCGCCATATATGGTAATGTTTTCATTCCGCGTCCGTCGCGCCCGTTTTAACATCGCGATAGCCGGGTCCCAGGCTGTGCTGAGCTGCAAACCTCCGTTCTTGTTGATGGTGTTATCAGAGGTTTTTATTTCAGTGGCTTCTTTGATGACGCTATCCCAAAATCTCTTCGTCTTCATAACGACAGGTGTTTCGTCGGATAGAATTCGGTGTCTATTTTCTAAGGCGTGTTCTGCCACGGCTGATTTTTCTGGATAGCGTAGGCGTAAGCACCTCTCGTGTTCCGTCCGGCGTTGCTCCACTGTGCGTACTGTTTGCTCAACGTAGTAACAGCCACACTGACATCTTGTACACTCCAGGCGTTCTAAACCCTAGATCGTCCTACACAAGCCTCATGCGCTGACGCGGCTGGAAGCTCAAGAAAATTTTATTAATTCATATCGCCGCGAAACCATGCATTCATATATACATTTATAGTGATTATTTCCAAGAGGGAATAATAAGAGTGGACGATCAAGAACGCAGTGCTCGTATTAAGAAGGGTGTAAGACAAGGCTGTAGCCTTTCGCCCCTACTCTTCAATCTGTACGTCGAGGAAGCAATGATGGAAATAAAAGAAAGGTTCAGGAGTGGAATAAAATACAAGGTGAAAGGATATCAATGATACGATTCGCTGATCCTGGGTGAAAGTGAAGAAGAATTAAATGATCTGCTGAACGGAATGAACAGTCTAATGAGTACACAGTATGGTTTGAGAGTAAATCGGAGAAAGACGAAGGCAATGAGAAGTAGTAGAAATGTGAACAGTGAGAAACTTAACATCAGGATTGATGGTCACGAAGTCAATGAAGTTAAGGAATTCTGCTACCTAGGCAGTAAAATAACCAATGACGGACGGAGCAAGGAGGACATCAAAAGCAGACTCGCTATGGCAAAAAAGGCATTTCTGGCCAAGAGAAGTCTACTAATATCAAATACCGGCCTTAATTTGACGAAGAAATTTCTGAGGATGTACGTCTGGAGTACAGCATTGTATGGTAGTGAAACATGGACTGTGAGAAAACCGGAACAGAAGAGAATCGAAGCATTTGAGATGTGGTGCTATAGACGAATGTTGAAAATTAGGTGGACTGATAAGGTAAGGAATGAGGAAAATGGCTCTGAGCACTATGGGACTTAACAGCTGTGGTCATCAGTCCCCTAGAACTTAGAACTACTTAAACCTAACTAACCTAAGGACACCACACACATACATGCCCGAGGCAGGATTCGAACCTGCGACCGTAGCAGTCGCGCGGTTCCGGACTGCGCGCCTAGAACCGCGAGACCACCGCGGCCGGCAGGAATGAGGAGTTTCTACGCAGAATCGGAGAGGAAAGGAGTATGTGGAAAACACTGATAAGGAGAAGGGACAGGATGATAGGACATCTGCTAAGACATGGTACTAGAGGGAACTGTAGAGGGTAAAAACTGTAGAGGAAGATAATTGAGGACGTAGGTTGCAAGTGCTACTCTGAGATGAAGAGGTTAGCACAGGAAAGGAATTCGTGGCGGGCCGCATCAAACCAGTCAGTAGACTGATGACCAAAAAAGAAAAGTGATTATTTCCTAGTTTCGTTGTCACATACTCGCCCCTTTCGTTTGTACGTACAACAATCAAACAGTCTGTACATTTCCGGTCGCAACCGACGATAAATACCTGTATTGTTCCCTAACTTTAAGAAGTAATCAGTTTCACCTCACTTTAGTGTCAACCCACTACTGCAGCTTTCGCCCAAGACGTTAGAGCGCTAGTAGTCTCCAAGTCTGGAGGCTGTACAGGAAGACGAATGGTAAAATCAACTGCTGTTATACACGAATGCACGAGACTAACGAGGAAATTGTTACTGCAAATTCTCACTTTCGGCTAGCTGACAGATTGCTGGAGAGCACGGTGTGCGACCAAAGGGACTTGCCACCACAGTGGGTGTCAAATGCTAATGTTCAGACGAAAGCAAGTTGCAGTACTGTGAGGAGTTCCCCGAAAGCGGTGGGTGTCAGCTGTCTCAGGGTCCCGCGGGCCACTGCAGCTCCCCGAGAGGCCGTGTACTGTGTCTGCGAATCCCAGGGGCTGCAACTGACGCCTGACGACACGACACTCGGCACTCTCAGTAAGGCTCCCCTCTTTACGCACTGTTCTGTGGTATGGGAGCCTGCAACAGAGGTGACCTGTTACAAATACACTACTGTTCGTAAATAATTTGTACCATCGCGATACAAGACGTATAAAAAGCCTACTGGAGAAAAATTGGTCAACCACAGGAAACATCGCGCTAATACCACAGTCTAACAGATACAGCCACGACACTCTTGCTCCATCTTTGTCATTCACAGCGACAGGAGCGCTCCATGCGGACAGAAAGTTACACTTCTGAAAACAATATCGGATGAGTGCGAATAGTATCGTTTATAATCATTAATCACAGTTTTTACAACAGGGACCTATGTAGTGGCATAACAATCGGCACTGATTAAGAAGTAACACCACGTTAGTCTTGCCTTAGTTTCATAGGGACCACGGGACGGGTAACACGGTACATTACAGGAAAGGTTATTTACGATTCCATTACTCGTATTAGTTCAGAATTTGGTTTTCTTTTAAGAACGGAGTAATAGTTTTCAAAAAGAAGAAGACTTGGACTTTGGCAGAAAGACGTTACATGTCTACTGGACAACGTGAAATTATTCTCACTACACTTCCAATCAAATCAGTAAAGTTGGAACGTAAGAAACTTCTGCGGAATGCAAGACCTACATTATGTAACCTGACAAATAAGCCACCAAAAATTGAAGCTGAAGGGAAAAACCAAACAGATGTGATGATAAAACGTATATAGCAATAAAACTATTTCCCAGCACAGAAGAAATCAGTTCCTCATTTGTTGCTATATCTGAAACACAACTGGCAAGAGCATTTGCACATTAGACTCTGAAGAAAAAGAATTACACTTACAAAAATATTAGTGATTAGAAATTGGAGTGACATGTACGCACGTGCGAATCATTACATTCCACTCAAAACTGTTACGTATCACGTGAAGCGCATATGATAATAAGAACAGATAACAACAAAAGTGTATATTTTTCATACACAATTTCTTTTTATTCTCTTGCTTTCACTGGAATAAGGTGTATATTCATAGTCGAAAGTACTTCTTCATGAATAACTTGCAGCTTATGTCATTGAATCAGTTTCTATATTTATTTCACAATCATTCATGTCTTTTGATCATTTCTTAATGGATGGGACGCAAAAATATAATGACAGTTTCGGCAGCTAAGTAGAAAAACATTTAAGAATAAATATTAATCTTACGGCTGGTTTTCTCATCGCTAGGGGCGTTAGTGTTGTTCCAGCGATCAGAGGGTAGCAACTATGGCGCCGGTGACCGACGCTACTGTTTATGTTAGACTGTGCTTATACCGTGTAACATCGGCTGAAGCCTTGATAATGCTTTCTCTTTCGAGAGAAAGATGGTCAACAAGAGTCTTCAAGCTGTGACAACCAACTGAAGCTATCCGTTGATGGTTGAATCCCGTAGAATATCCAAATTTCCAAGATGTTGATTGTTACGTTTCACCTGCTGTTTCCAAAGACTCCCAGAATTTTTTGTCGTGTTAAGATCGACTGATTAAGTGTACCAGCGGAGGTTCAATACTGTGCCTCAGTGCTCAGCATATTAGAACCGTGTGTATTCGACCATACATGGCGGTCCTCTTCACATGTTATCGATTACGGGTGTGAAGTAACGGTTGCTATGTTTCAATTAGTTCCACTCAACCGTAATGTTTGTCCTAGACAAAACTTAACAACGCGTTTCGAGAGGTAATGCTCTAATCATCAGGTAAAAAAAAAGGGTTCAAATGTGTGTGAATTCCTAAGGGACCAAACTGCTGAGGTCATCGGTCCCTAGACTTACACACTACTTAAACGAACTTAAACTAACTTATGCCAACAACGACACACACACCCATGCCCAAGGGAGGACTCTAACTGTTTAGTTTCTGCTCAAATCGTTCAAACGGCTCTAAACACTATGGGACTTCACACCTGAGGTTATCAGTCCCCTATAGCACTACTAAACCTAACTAACTAGGACATCACACATATCCATGCCCGAGGCAGGATTCGAACCTGCGACCGTAATGGTCGAGCGATTACAGACTGAAACGCCTAGAACCGCTCGGCCACAGCGTTAGTTTCCGTTATCTGCGCCCATTCAAGACCGGTCTCTGAGAGCAATGCTTTGCGAGGTGCCGGAATCCACACGTGTACTGCATCCAGTTCCCTTTACAGTATTCCCTCCCAAACAGACTGATGTGGAATATGTTGGAAGGCTTCCATTGTTGGTATAATGTTGGATATTGTGCTGCGACATTGTAAACTACTAAAACAACTAATCTGCCGAAGTTCCGAACCACTTGCTGCTGTGCTCTTCAGGACTGTTCAGTGCTGTATACTGGTGAATGTCTTCCTTTATATATTGTGATTTTTGATTTTGTGGTGGCTACGGACGTCACATATCTGAAATGTCATTGAACAATTTGAAGAGGTTGTTACGGAGGGGTGACTGTACGGTAGGCTATTACCTGGACTACCCTGGTGGCTGACTGGAAGGCAGAAGGTAAAGTTCGGTTTTATGCTGCCTGTGCGACCCTTGTAAGTGATTGGTAGGTAAAATCTCGTTGGTGATTGGAAGGCAATGGCAAATCGGCATGGTGTTCTGCTACGTTGGTGAATCCGCGAGACCCATTAGCACTCGCGTTTTGTAGCATGAACGTTACGTACGACTCGGACAGAAAAATAAGTCAGCGGTAGCAGAACACCACCAGGAATGTGGCCGTGCTACCAATTTTCAAGAAAGTCGCGTGCCTGCTGGGCAGCCGTGGATGCAGAAACGGAAAATAAGAGAGAAGGAGGAGGAGATTAGTGTTTAACGTCCCGTCGACAACGAGGTCATTAGAGACGGAGCGCAAGCTGGGATGAGGGAAGGATGGGGAAGGAAATCGGCCGTGCCCTTTCAAAGGAACCATCCCGGCATTTACCTGAAGCGATTTAGGGAAATCACGGAAAACCTAAATCAGGATGGCCGGAGACGGGATTGAACCGTCGTCCTCCCGAATGCGAGTCCAGTGTGCTAACCACTGCGCCACCTCTCTCGGTGGAAAATAAGAGAGGCTACTAACAATATGAGCTGGGAACATGGCTACAAGTTACCAAGACCTGGTTGCTAGCGATTCCAGCACGGCGGACCGCGTGTTTTGACAACCAGCAGCACCACTTGACCCGAGTGTAACAATATAAACAGCGACCGAGAGAGAACTTTAGTGCGGCCCTAACACCTTCTTGCGGGAAAACTGTACCGTCTGGATATGAGCAGCCGATTTGCTATTTTCTTCATTCCAGTCCCCTACGAGATGTTGCCTGCCGGTCACTTATCAGAGTGGTACAAGCAACAGACAACCGATACGCTACCTCCCAACTATCACCTACTAGAGTTTCTTTCCTATCAGCCACAGACAACAACCTACCGTACAGCCTCCCCTCCATTACAGCCTCTCCAAACTGACCAATGACATCTCAGATTTGAAGCGTCGGTAGCCACTACATAATCGAAAATGACTGTATTTAAAGAAAAACATTCACCAGTACTCAACAACGAACCTCACTGAAGTCGACAATTTACTTGTTTTAGTGCCGCGCGGAGTAGCCGCGCGGCTAGAGGCCCCACGTTACGGATTACGCTGGCCCTCCCGCCGGACGTTGGAGTGTTCCCTCTGGCACTGGTGTGTATGTGTGTGTGTGTGTGTGTGTGTGTGTGTGTGTGTGTGTGTGTGTGTGTGTGTCGTTCTTAGCATAAGTTAGTTCAAGTAGTGTGTTGTAAGTCTAGGGACCGAAGACCTCAGCAGTTTGGTCCCTTAGAAATTCACAGACATTTGAATATTTTTTTGAAATTGTTTTAATGGTTTACAACGACACATCCCAATAGTCAAAATGACTGGTGTTACCCTGCATTCACTGAAACCAGCAGTTACTTTGTAGTACGAAACTGATTGTCACTGACAAAAAGTGAGACGAATCTCCGGTTCCTTCGCTTAGAATCACTTTACGACCACTGTTCTTACGCTGATTTACAAGGCTGCGTGTCGACATCAACAATACCTTCTGCTTCAGTTCTATATTATATTCCAGCAATTGAAGCTTCAAGTCTAGCGGTGCAGCAGATTCGTGTGCTCAATTGGTATGAGCATGTCCTGTAATTATGAGCAATAGTATTTAGTAAGAGACCTGCATGCATGAAGTTCCCGTTGTTCTGAAAAAGTCTTTTACACTTTCTAATAGCTTACATCTATACGACAGCTAGGTTAACTATACGCTTCGAACAGACAGATCGCTATTAGCAATACTTACCACTACGGATCTACACGATACTCCATCAGGTTGCTATGCATTAAAATAATATAGTAGCGCACAGTCGGCTAAATAAAAATTTTGCGTCGCAAGTTTATATCCTTGTTCGCAAAATTCTGGTGAAGAACATTTTATCCCACAATGGTTTTAATCGGTTATCTCTGCCATTGCGCTTCCATAATGGATATGGAGCAAATAATGATAAAAATATATTTCCATCACTTATTATATCGTTTCAGTATTCTTGGATCACTTTGCATTCATTCTGCGGATGATGTACTAACAAAAGGTTATCCGAAGAAAGTCTGACTGAGGGTTTATTGTTTGCAGGTGCGCACGCTGTTCGTGAGCGGCCTGCCGATGGATGCCAAGCCAAGGGAACTGTACTTACTCTTCAGGGCCTATGAGGTGAGTCTGCTGTCGCATGAATTCCACACTTTTACCTAGCTCAATTGCCGAGTATTCTTCCTAGTGCTTTGAAATTGTAAATAAATTAGTCTTGTCTGATTATTGATCACACTCTCCGATGTTTTACTTGAAAAAAGGCAAAGAAAGGTATTCCCATTAGAAGAATATTATCACATACACCGAAGCATATATCGAGTGAAAGAAAAAGACACGACCAAGAATCGAACACGGACCGGTAGTTTAGTAGTCTAACGCTTTAACAGCTGGACCACCTACCTCGCACTGCTGGTTGCTCAGAATGACGCGTAACCTAGCTACAGCATGACAAAATACGAATATTAATAAGTTCAACATTATTAACTTTGGCTCCCATATTACATTTAAATGTTTATTTAGACGATTGTACAGCACTGATAATACTATTTTTGGTAGACATCGACCTCGACTGTCTGAAAAACAAGGGAGTCTCTAGCAATAAGCCCGAAATAGGTGTCTCTTTGTTTTCAATGAAGATCGTCCTTGCTAAACTTGATTAAAATGTGTTACCCACACGTTAGACCCCTCACTGAGAGACTCCTCAGCGCTTAGTCGGCCTGGTTTGGCGGACAAGAAATGTTCGCGTAGATTGTTGGTACAAAGTTTATTTAACATGAGAGAGTACGTCTTATCCGATGTGTGTTTTAGTACATCGTAAGAATTAATCTCTTGCCAAAGACAACTACTTCATGAATAAGGAATAAACAGTATTGAAAAGAAACTCTCTTCTCAAGTAATGAAATTACGGTATCATCATCAGAGAGATCAAAGGCGCGAACAAAAACAGTCACTTTTTGGAAGAACGAATAAACATCAATATGGTTTGAAGACTGAAGGCCTTTTGGTAGGAAACAAACAGTGCTAGGAAACGTTCTAACTAGTAAATACACAATACACTTCGCTAGCCAAATTTCAGGTCCTGACGGGACAGTCCAAAATTTTGTACATTCAGACACGGTTCTAGTTAGTCTCAGAAGGACCAGTTTCTAAGTCCCAGCATGTGAAACACAGTCAAGAAATCTTCAAGTCCACTAGCTGACCACTGACATGAAACGTGGCGTCGTCACTGCGGTGGCTCCAAGGTGAGTTCCTGATTGATGGAATTCGGCACCTAGCCCAGTAAGTGCTGTCGAAATGAACTGCTCGTCGTCACTCCAGCTCCGGGATACCAAAGACACTGACCTGCAGAGGAGAACAGGACCGTGGTGTCAGCGATCTCTATAGGCGTTTGGGATGCCATCTGGTGACCGAGCGAACCACGGTCGAGTTGCGTCTGTCCGCAGGAAGGCTGGCCCCTGCGAGTTATGTGACCGCATTCCTCTGATGTAATGTTGGTGGCTGCCTGCGTAGGAGCAATGCCTACACACACCACTCAGAAAATATCTATCTACGCAGGCGGTAGCTTGTAAAACCCTTCTTAGGACGATGCTGGTCAGTTGGAGACCCTTGGCAGGTATTGTTCATAGGGAAATAGAGAAGTTCCAGAGAAGGTCAGCACGTTTCATCACGGGTTTCTTTACAAGGTTCGAAACCGTCACAGACATCCTCATCCAACTTCAGTGGCAGACCCTACAAGAGTATATCACAGAGTTGCTTGCTGCTGAAATTCTGAGAGCATATGTTCTTCGAAGAGTCAATCAGCACGTTGCTCCTACCACGTAAATCTCGCGAAAAGACTATGAATGTAAAATTGGAGAGTTTCTAGGGCATATGAAGGGCTACCGACTCTCGTTCTCCCCGCCTACCATTCCCGACTGTTACGGAAAAAGGGCGGAAGTGACAGTGAAACACGAAGTGCCCTCCTCCACACATTATAAGATGGCTTGTGGGATAAATGTAGATTTAGATGACAACCTTCACTGATTCGCTTAAGCAATCTCGTTCCTCGCCTTGCATATAGGAATGGAGCGGAAAGGAACCCTAATATTTAGTACAATTGGAAGTTCCCTCCGCCATGCACTTCACAGCAATGTACAAAGTATGACTGTAGATATAGACCTGACTTCAGACTCACCTGTGATTATCACCACATTTCCCCTTTCCCTGAGGCAGACAGGTAGCGAAGTTCCGCGATTGTACCCGCCACGAGCGTCACATCCCTCTTCTTTCCCTTCGGGTTATTACCGAAAGCTCAAGTGTTTCACTACGAACGTGCAGAACAGGGCGGCGGTGGAAGCGGAAGTTTCCGGTGCCTGCAGCCGAGGCAAGTTATGTGGGAAAATATTTACGGTTTGGTAGATCCCTTCTGCTGCGGCCAAGTTATGAAACAATCCGCAAGTTTCGGATTTCCATCTTCAGCTGGCGCAGGGGTGGGGCGGCAGAAGTTTATCATCGCCCAGATGCCGCTCTGTCCCCGTGTTTTGTAAGCGTCTCGGTCTGCCTGCAGCGCACAAGTTGCGCCGCCCAGCGGGAAACGAAATGGATAAGGAAAAAAGAAGTTCATCTTGACAAATGCCTTTTAAAAAAGCTGTTCCGACAAGAAAGAAGTGAAACACGTAACGCTATACCTTGGTTCCTTTTTTAAGAAAGATGTTAGGATCAGTATTTGTTCAACATGGTGGGATCTCTGGAAAACTCTGAATTGAGAGTCAAACGACAAGAAAATCTCTGCACCTACTGCAAAGACAGATGCATTTCAAATATAAAGTTACCTGTTAAGTCCACGCCTAATTCGGCTCAAATATTACCCATGGCCCATGGGTAATGAATTTGGTAAACGCGTGATGGTACCACGGAACATTTTTCTGACTATGTGGGTCACTGTGGGCCAAGATGGTTAAAGCCAGCTGGGCATGTGCCTTGGCCTACAATTTCACCTGACTTCAACCCTCTGGATTTTTCTGTCTGAGGCCACCTCAGACCTGCAGTCTTGTTGATGCGGTTGTAAAATGTGGAGCAGTGAGTTGTACAGCCCAGTCAAGATTCACAAGATTATATGGAAATGTTTTAAAGAGTCGGTATTTCACTGCAGATACGAGTGCAGTATTACATTGAACTGCGAGAGATACGTGAAGCAGTTCCTTTAATGGGTCCCAGTGTACAGTAAACTGTAATACGTCAAGTGCTGTAGTACTATCGTATTTATTGTTACAGGAGACTGTGGGTCAAATTCCAGCCCAATTAAATGGGAACTTAATGCAGAAGTTTTCATTTCATATCATTTTTACTACACTGTCCAGTCACATTAATGTCACCATTTGTAAAAAGCCTGAATAAAAACCTTTTACAGCGCATGTTGGTGCGAGACGTGCAGGTAGGAAGTCAGTGAGGTTCTGGAAGCACCAAAAGGGATGTGGAGCCAGCCGACCCCAGTGCCTTGTCTAGCTGCACCAGGATTTTCGGTTAACGATTCATGGCGCGAACTGCCCGATTGAGTTGGCCTCACTGATTTTAAATGCGGGGAGTTTGGTGACAAGGGGAGTACGTTAAACTTCTCCTGGACTTTTTCAAGCCACCTCGTCCCTGCGAACTATATGACACGTTGTATTGTCCTGTTAGTTGATGCCATCGTGATGACGTATAACAAACTGCATATGTTGTTGTTGTGGTCTTCGGTCCTGAGACTGGTTTGATGCAGCTCTCCATGCTACCCTATCTTGTGCAAGCTTCTTCATCTCCCAATACTGCAACCTACATCTTTCTGAATCTACTTAGTGTATTCATCTCTTGGTCTCCACGCTGCCCTCTAACGCTAAATTTGTGATCCCTTGATGCCTCAGAACATGTCCTACTAACCGGTCCCTTCTTTTTGTCAAGTTGTGCCACAAACTCCTCTTCTCCCCAATTCTATTCAATACTTCATACTTTAATACCTACTCCGAATTTTTCTTTTGTTTCCTTTACTGCTTGCTCAATATACAGATTGAATAACATCGGGGAGAGGCTACGACCCTGTCTCACTCCCTTCCCAACCACTGCTTCCCTTTCATGCCCCTCGACTCTTATAACTGCCATCTGCTTTCTGTACAAATTGTAAATAGCCTTTCGATACTTGTATTTTACCACTGCCACCTTTAGAATTTGAAAGAGAGTATTCCAGTCAACATTGTCAAAAGCTTTCTTTAAGTCTACAAATGCTAGAAACGTAGGTTTGCCTTTCCTTAATCTTTCTTCTAAGATAAGTCGTAAGGTCAGTATTGCCTCACGTGTTCCAATATTTCTACGGAATCCAAACTGATCCTTCCCCGAGGTCGGCTTCTACGAGTTTTTCTATTCGTCTGTAAAGAATTCGTGTTAGTATTTTGCAGCTGTGACTTATTAAACTGATAGTTCGGTAATTTTCACATCTGTCAACACCTGCTTTCTTTGGAATTGGAATTATTATATTCTTCTTGAATTCTGAGGGTATTTCACCTGTCTCATACATCTTGCTCACCAGATGGTAGAGTTTTGTCATATAGGGGTGGACATAGTCCACAATGGTCGATGCATACTTCCGGCGAGATAACCCAGAGAAACTGGCTATTGTTGAAGTACAAGTCAAGAAACAACAGCAGCGGCAAAACAGAATGCCACAGTAGGTTAAGTTGCGAAAGGTTTTATTTTATACTAAATAAAATATATTATAAACACTTTTTGCGTCAGATTTAAGCGTGATTTGGAACCAGATGGTAGGCGAAAGCTCGAAACATTTGTATCGAAAGCATGAAAATAAAAAAAAAATAAAAAATACGTATTTTACTCGTTACAGCCACAGATATAGATGCAGATAATTTATTCTGATAACTTCTAACTACCTATTAATTTCCTTCATATTGTTTCATATTTTCTCGTTATGAAAACCAGGAAAAATAATACATCTGATTAAGCTGTGGTGTTTGGGTTTAAGAGGGCACTGCATGTGCATATCATTTTTATAATTACTTCGAAAGCGTATAATCCTACCAATAAAATCGTTTCAATTTTATATCGCGGACGAAACGTGTATAATGCGACACACGGATAAACCAGGGTATTTTTTTTACTTTATTTGCTAAGTATGTGGTTCCCAGATTCTGAAACTAACTGTTCATTACATGTACAATGGTAATCTGATGCAGACAGAATTATATATTTAGCTATGTATTTCAACGTAATGGTACGTGACTCTCTGAAATCATGAAATCACTTGTCTGTACACAGTTTTATTCAGGAAGGGGTTTCTGTCAAATCTCAATGGTATATGATCTGATTAAACGATATAAGTACTAAACTGTGTGAAACTTAAATCAGAGATTTTTATTTCTTTGTTTACTGACTACAATATAGTGTTTTCCATGCTGACAGCACACACAAGGTTGATGTGTTATATATAAGATTCCATATTTGATAATGTGTGTAAAAATGATTGTAAGCGATTTTTCAAAATGATGTAACTGCCTGTCTTTATATAGAGGACACTTAAAATAAAACCTGGCTGAAAAGTGTCTCCATCATTTTGTGACAACGTAATGTTAACAGCAAAGAAACTAATCATCCAAATGTGGCCATTTTCAGACTCTCTGTAAAACGCAGGGTACCTTATTTCATTTCGGATTTCCGAAAATTTCTTGGTAAGTTTTGTGTTGCCTTGGGGTAGCTTAAGTACTTGATTAATGGGCATTGTACGTGTTACTCCTCCTACAAAACCTACGTCTAATTCCTTTTAAATAGAGTATATGTATTACGTATTATAGCATACCTTCTTTTGCTGTTGGTAAATGTTGAATACGTTGTTTCAGGGTTACGAGGGTTCACTGCTAAAAGTCACAAGCAAGAACGGGAAGACAGCTTCGGTAAGCTACTTATTTTAACTGATTGTTTTACATTAGTTCTGATGATGCGTTAGTTTAAATTCATCAGTACCTGTAAACGTCTCATATGGTTTTTTTGAAAGATGACCAAAACTTCCTTATCGAATCTGATTTCGTATTTAACACAACTAAAGTGCTTTGCCAAACTTCAAGAATTGCTGTATTATTAGAAATGCGTATGTCGTTTTTTAGGCATTAATCAAGATATTGTAGGGTGAGTGGTGTGAACTACGTTCGAAGTAACTCCAGGTTCTTCACATTTGCTCAGTTTTCATACTTTTCCGACAGTATAATGCAACTTACAACACTAAACTCTCACATTTCTGTAAATAAAATACAGACGTCAGGAACCTACTGTTGACTGCTGGTTGACTTTCGACAATAATGCTGGCACTAATTATAGTTCTGTAGATTAATTAAACTGTTTACAGCGGCAGATGTTCCTTCGTACTTAAGATGTCGAATGAATGTTCATTTGTTTCATTTTTGTGTCCACCCCATTCTACATAGGTATTTGTCCTCCCATTCAGCTACCTGCACCACGATGAGTGCTAAAAACAAGGTAATTTTTTCGATTTTCTTGTTCTTAACAAACATCATACTTTCATAATTAATCTTATAATTTTGGTCTAATTATGCATTCATAGTAACGCACGGAAAAATGTGAGATGGAAAACATCGAAATTTGGAACGATGCAATCGATTCGCGGAAGGGAAGAAATCTTTCTTTTACAGTAGCTTCCCTGTTAACAAATACTGAAATAAAATTGAGGAAGAAGTTTCTGTGGATAAAAACAGTCATCGAACTCCTTCACTTACCATTATAGGTTCGGAATCCGAATGCTCCGGTACTAGATAATTAGCGGGTTCTTGCATTAGATTTATCTGACAGTGAAATTTGTCACACAAAAGCTCCAGTGGAGTTGCCTAGACAGGTACAGATCCAAATAAAATTAGCTGATACAAGGAATTCACACTCTCTGTAGTACAGCCGCATCTATCTTACTGCCTTGTATCGCAGTACGTCATTAAATGTTCGAGAAGCTTTTTGTGTTTATTTCAATATTTACTTGTTTTAGCTATAAGTGTTGGTGACATGAGACTCCTTTTCGTTTTTAAAAACACATTCCCTTAACATGAAATGAGAAACGTGGCAATGTCACCAACAAACAGTCAAGAGAAAATTGGTATGGACGCTAATAAAGTCGTAATAATAATGTTAGTGGTAATCATAGTAAGGATATGGCATAGACGATTTGAGGCGTCACTTAGATTTAGAGTGTGGAATAATAATAATAATTATTATTATAGTAATGGGGCACGAAAGGTATATTTGAATTATGGACTGCTTGAGGAGTGAGTATGAAAAACCAAGAAGAAATGGTCAAGACAGAAGGATGTTAGAATATATGCGATGAGAGACAGAAAAAAAAGAGAGAAATTGACGAAACAGGATGAAAGCCCAGCGATCAGTATAGAAGATAGAAGAATTATGAGAGTATGAATACGGATTTCCTAATCTAGTGACTTAGAGAAGAAAACGTTTTGACGTTGTTCTGACTAAGCTACTGTCATTACAAGAGAAAGAATTTCAGGTTTTTTTATTAAATGTGACATTCCACTGTAAAACCCTCGACCTGTACAGATTTGACAGTACATAGTGTAGGTAGAATTCGTGGTAGTGTCTCAGATACATACCACAAGGGGACATCGTCCAGTGACTAAATGTCTTTTGTGAAAGTACAATCAGTCGCTTGTGCGTCTTATTGCTCCACTGAATAAATGTGGCACTTAAGTCTAACGGATGTATTATTGGAACTTTAATAGTAATGTTTCGGACGTATGGTTCTTGTGAAAACTAGTTAGGAACATTTCGAGAAGTGATATTGAATGTTCACTGCACAAAAAATTCTTCTCCTTCCATATATATCGCAGGAGTCAGAAAAATAAGATACGAGAGATCCTGGCACGCTTACATATAGATAAATGTTTTACCCTCTCTCAGTTCTCGAAAGGAATATGAAAGAAAGGCTTTTTCTGAAGGCCAAAATCAGTTTGTGGATCACAGGCTGTTTAGTTTATTGGAACAAGCTGAATGTTTACTTCAACATTTATTTTCCACTACCTCTCTCTTCTCTTAATGCATGCCCTACCATCCTTTGCTCCTTCTTGTCAATTCCTTCCTCGCCGATCCTACGGAGAACCTCCTCATTCCTTTCATTTTTAGTCCACCTAATTTTCAACGTTCTTTGTAGCACCACGTTGAAATTCTTCGATTGTCTTCTGTTCCGGTTTCCCCACAGTCCAAGTCACACCGCCATAGAACGCTGTACTCTAAACGTACTTCGTCAGAAACTGCTTCGTCAAAGTAAGGCTTATGTTTGATAGTAGTACATTTCTATTGATCAGCTGTCACAATATTCTCGTTAAAAGGTATAGTCTTACGTTAAAAGTGTCACACAATAATTTAAGTATTCAGTTTAGAAATTGTGTCTTCTGGGAACATAGCTTACGACGAGCTAATTACTCAGACGATACTCATCCAGTATCGTATTTAAGAATGTGAACACTTATCGACTTTGAGCAAACCTCCCTAATTTCAAACCTTTCCTAAACTTTTCCTTACTGAAGCCCTCCAGAAAATAATGAAAGCAAAAATATTATCGTCTACTACATTTTCGGTGTTCATGCAGCAGAACTTCAACATCAGGTATTACGTTTTAGGCTACTATTCCTTTACTACTAACTCCATTCGTAAAATATTTCTCAGACTGTATGCACTCATACCACTGAATGTATTGCAACAAAATTGTATCATTATACGCCACATAGTTCACTAGACATGACGTCATAAACTTTGAGATGCGTGAAATACTAGCTTACAGATTAGCACGACTACACCTATTCAGTATTTGATAACGACAGAACTTAACGACTTACGAAAACTTTAAACGTAATTTCAAAACTTTTTTCGATTACAGCCTCACGAAATAATGAAAGGAAAACAGTTTACATTACTAAATGTTTGCTGTCCAACTATAAAGGTCTTACATGCTCAACATTCAAACTAAACGATTGTCGGCTAAGATCACGAAAGTTGCGACAGCAAACAACACGTCAAAAAGAGAGCGGGAAAGCCTGTTGATGTTGGATAAAATCGTAATTTTTATCAGTATGCTGACGTTGAATATTACAGCTGCGTTTGGCAAAGGAACAAAACTAACTATGAATGCAAAGCAAGCTCCGAAATAAAAGTCCAGCTTGTTCTAATAAATTAAACACCCTGTGTTGCAAAATGTGATAGTGGCTAATATTGATATCAAGTACCCACCAACATGGGGTACGGAGTACACTGGGTGAAAAGAGGTAGAATACAAAATTTTACAGTGTTCAAAGGAAGTAAAAACATCACCTTTTTATATGACAAAAATGTCAGAGATGCATCGTTTCCCCCTTATGGTTCCATGAAGGCTTTGGCGCTAGTGATGTTCATAGCTGGTTTTCGCACTCCCGTGTCTCGAATATTGTCTTAGAGATGTTGCTGACCTCCTATAGAATTTTTATGGGAGCAGATGAAGCGTTTGATGTACGAGATACCGACACACCCTCCAGAAGTTCAGTTTGCCGCTTGGCTGAAGCAGCAGCCATTATTCGTAAAATACCAGCTTGTTTAGGGCGTATTAAGTAGTCATCAGCACGCAGATGCCAGTTCTACACCAATGTGAACGGATGACATTTTCAGCAACTTCTCTGAAACTATACTCATCACAAGGGCGTTTGAACACCATCTCTGAACATCACTAGGGTCGAAACCTCCACCTATTCCTAGCGGGGATAAGATGCATCGGTGACATTTTTCTCACATAATAATGTATTTCTTTTTTTCTCTTCCAAATACCTTGATATTTTGTATATTCTACACAGTGTATATGTAGACAAAGCAAGAACGTTATTCCATCATGTGAGACTGTTCTGCCCAAAAAGAGAAAATAATCTTCACACGCTATTCGAAAAGCATTTCTGATACACACCTTGTTTCGTGTATTTGTCCTAACGTCTTCAGTAAATTGTAGCACCATCAGTAAGTTATTTTATTTCTTCGTTTCAGAGTTTTTGCATTGTTTCCTGCAGCTAAGCTGCAGGATGGGCAAAATAAAACAGGCCCGAAATATACTTAATACGCCTGAAGATAGGCAACCCAACTTACTTCATGTGACTTCAATGCAGATGTTAAATTCTGGTGGCTATCTTAAGCTGAACAACGTGACAAAAAAGTGAAGCAACCAGACGGGGAGGAGGAAAGTAATTGAAACTTCATAGATTGATTATAAATCTAGTCAAATTTATAGAAAATTTGGCAGTATGAGCCCAGTAGTCAGAATGACGTTGCACTCCCTTGGCCTGAATGCACAAAGTGACTCGGTTAGGATAAGTGTTATAAAGCCTTTGTATCTTCTCCTAAGGAATGCTGGCCTTTGTATCTTCTCCTAAGGAATGCTGGCCCACAACTGTTGTATCTGGTCCTTGATACCCTGGATGTTGGCACTGGGACACAGTCGACGACCAAGCTGGTCCCATACATGTTTTATGAGAGACAGATCTTGAGATCTTACTGTCCGTTGGAGTACCTCAGCAATATGTAAACAGTTCCTGGAGACATACCTCATGTTTGTAAGAGCATTGTCCTGTTGAACATGGCATCACAACTCTGTCGCATATGAGGTAACATGCGTACTCTTGTGCTGTCATGGTTCCCTCAATCACTACCAGACGTGACCCGAATTAATACCCGAGGTCACTCCACGCTATGACGTGAAGACCTCTGTGCATCTCCAAAACAATGGAAGAATGGGACGCCTCCCCAGGCCGCTCCTATATTTTCTAACGATGGTCATTCAGGGTAGTGAAGAACCGCGAGTCCTCGCTGTTCACAATGCGACACCAGTCATCAGCAATGTAGGCTTCCCTATCATGGCGTCACTCCAAACACAGCCAATTGTCCTGTGGGGATAACGGCAAACCACACATGGAATAGTAATTCACTATTCCGGCTACTGCTTTGCCCCTACTGAAGGTACAGGATGACACAAAATATTGCAGAAAGTCCATTACTTGTTCTTGGATGGCAGTCACAGATGTCTAGAGGTTATGATGTGTTGGTGCTCAATAGGCTGATCTTTCCTTGTGGCGTTCAGACGTGGTCGATCTGAACCTCGAGGATGTGCAATCCAACATCGAGCCACAATCACATGTGAATGCCCCGCAAATCTGGATTCCAACCGTCCAAAAGGAGCCTCATAATGAGGCACCTCTCAAACACTGTCAGACGCTGATAACGCTGTCTCACACGACTACGCGGCATTTCCGTGTCGTTCACAGTGATCATTCTACATCTGACTCTGTCTGTCCGTCTTACACGCGTATACAACACCGGGTCAGATAACAGCAGTAAAGACGAACAAGACTTATGCATTCTGGTAGCCTTTCCTACTGTCACCGAGAATCGCAACTCCAATCATTTACATACACGGTGACTATGTTTGCGTGTACCACGCTCCGTTGACACCCGACCGAATGTACTGGGTGCTTCACATATAATATCAAGAAGTGTGATTTTTTGAGCCAGTTTTATTTTGCCCACCCCGGAAAACCTGGAATTCTCAGGGAATTACATTTTACCTGGTAAGAATCAGTGAAATCTCAGAGAGTTTCAGGAATTCCAGAGAATGTCAGGTAATTCTCTGTTTTTAACTTGGCATTGAAATTTATTTTTATTGAGTTTTATAAATCACAAAATTTCAAAGCATGTTAATTATGTGAATATATACCATATAAATTATAGATGCCTAGAAAATACTGTCAAACTTATGCTAAGGGTAGTATAAGCTGAGCGGCTGAGAGAAAAGGAAAGTTGTTATTGTGATATCCCCCTCCCCATCCGCTCACCGTTAATTTATCCTTCCAGTAATGAAAGTTTGAGTAGCCACTAGCAACCCTCTAAATAGTCACGATTTTTTGCGCCTCGTTAAGTGCTGCAGTTAGTCTAGTGAATATCAACGAGTGCTGTGAAGCTCGCTGTTGAGCTGTTGGTATATGTAACGTGTTCTGTTGCAGCCGGTGGGCTTCGTGACGTTCAACACACGAGCCGGAGCAGAGGCGGCGAAGCAGGACCTGCAGGTGCGGACCTCCAACTGCCACGACGCCGCCTTCCAAGAGGCATACCATTCCACAACCCTCACACCTAACCTCCCTCCCTATCTCACATTGTTGACGGAGCGACCTAGTCCTGTCGTGTAGCGACTACGTAGGAAGGATTGATCTAGACATATCATCAATCTGAAGCTCGGTTCCGTGTGTCTCAAAGCAATATAAAAGATCTTAGTTCGATTCCCCGAAACACGCAACAGAGAACTCACCTAAGCGTAGGAGATCAAGACATTCACTGAATTTGTAAAAAAATGAACAATGATACGTTAATTATAAGGAAAATGAAATATCTGAGAATAGGCCACACCTAATCTGTTTCGTCTGGCAGGTGGCAATTATCGGTCATCTGTTCAGATCCACAGTAATCGAGTAGTCGTCAAAGTTGATCTGCCGACGACAACTATATTACTATCGCTTGTAGCTGATAGCGCCATTATACATTAACACATACAGGGTGAGTCACCTAACATTACCGCTGGATATATTTCGTAAACCACATCACATACTGACGAATCGATTCCACAGACCGAACGTGAGGAGAGGGGCTAGTGTAATTGGTTAATACAAACAATAAAAAAATGCACGGAAGTATGTTTTTTAACACAAACCTACGTTTTTTTAAATGCAACCCCGTTAGTTTTGTTAGCACATCTGAACATATAAACAAATACGTAATCAGTGCCGTTTGTTGCATTGTAAAATGTTAATTACATCCGGAGATATTGTAACCGAAAGTTGACGCTTGAGTACCACTCCTCCGCTGTTCGATCGTGCATATCGGAGAGCACCGAATTACGTAGGGATCCAAAGGGAACGGTGATGGACCTTAGGTATAGAAGAGACTGGAGCAGCACATTACGTCCACATGCTAACACCTTCTTATTGGTCTTTCTCGCTGACGCACATGTACATTACCATGAGGGGTGAGGTACACGTACACACGTGGTTTCCGTTTTCAATTACGGAGTGGATAAGAGTGTGTCCCGACATGTCAGGCCAATAGATGTTCAATGTGGTGGCCATCATTTGCTGCACACAATTGCAATCTCTGGCGTAATGAATGTCGTACACGCCGCAGTACATCTGGTGTAATGTCGCCGCAGGCAGCCACAATACGTTGTTTCATATCCTCTGGGGTTGTAGGCACATCACGGTACACATTCTCCTTTAACGTACCCCACAGAAAGAAGTCCAGAGGTGTAAGATCAGGAGAACGGGCTGGCCAATTTATGCGTCCTTCACGTCCTATGAAACGCCCGTGGCCCGTGTTTGTTACAACACGCAACTGAACGTCGGAGGTTTCAAGCGTCAAATTTAGGTTACAATATCTCCGGATGTAATTAACATTTTACAGTGCAACAAACGGCACTGATTATGTATTTGTTTATATGTTCAGATGTGCTAACAAAACTAACGTGGTTCCATTTAAAAAAACCTAGGTTTGTGTTAAAAAACATACTTTCGTGCATTTTTGTATGATTTGTATTAAAAAATTACACTAGCCCCTCTCCTCACGTTCGGTCTGTGGAATCGGTTCGTCAGTATTTGATGTGGTTTACGAAATATATCCAGCGGTAACGTTAGGTGCCTCACCCTGTATAACTAAGCTCACCGGACAAAATATCACTCAACCCTCTTAAAAGAGCGCATTAGTCGTTTCGGAGCGCTATAAATGATGTAAAACTGGTACCATGAGATCATGATTGGTGACGTAAGTCATGGTAATGAGCTAATGTGTATGTGCCAGTCGGTTGTATGAAATCAGCGCGCTAAGATTAGAAAAGACCTATCGTGTTTGGATACGCCCATGATCACAGGGCGAATGAAATTATCCCATTTGACGTACAAATGCTGACTGGCCGACATGTCTGCGACGAATGGTGCATCACTCGGAACCATGCATCGCGGCGTAAAAACAGTACTCGTAAAAACATCCTAACCGACAGTGGCTGGAGACAATTGTCTAGCCTTGACGGTGACAATCGGTTTCAAACATAACGGCGATTGCTGCTATCAGTGAACGGAGGCCCATCGCAGTCAAATCAAACATTGCAAAGTGGTATTTCCAATGGGAATTTGCAATTAACTCACGAAAGGCCACACATACTGCTGCACATATTAAGTGGACCAGATAACACTGATTCTGGAAGGGAACTGACTGAAGGCGTGTAGCGTCATCTAACGATTAGCGGTTTTGCTTCTTTCCAAATGCTGCAAGGTTTCGAGTGCGCTGACTACACAATGAAACGTTTAACTCCTCACTAACTGGTACATTCATTTCATGCTGGATATCGTTCTGCGATGCTTTGGAAGTGTTTTTCGAACCGTTACTTGTGCTCACATTGGTTACCGTAATCATGAAACAGGCTGTTTATTCCAACATTGTCGGTGACCAAGTGTTGCCTTTCCTACCACACCATCAGGATGCGTATGCTGTGGACTGTCCTGTACTCCTAGATGACAACAGCCGCGTTCACAGGGCTGTTCGCTTAGACTATAGATGTAGCTATGGTCCAAGGCTGCACCCATACCCACCGTATCGCACCTTGACTGGCCCTCAAAATCACACAATATTAATCCCACAGAAAAAGTTTGTGCTCATTTGGAACAGCGAGTCAAACGTAATCATCAGCATCCCCGCAGTGTGGTAGCGGTGCGATGTCTAATCATCAGTGAAAGACTTCATCTGAGGATGACATATCTGAAGAAACGTGTAGACACTCTTCCTCGGCAAGCTGAGTTCACTGTCAGTACTAGATGGGCCTTTTGTCCAGTCCTTTTATGAATACTACCCTACGAAATGTCTCATTGGTCTACCTCCGCAGCTGAATGGTTAAGCACCCACCACGCGAAGGGCCCTCTAGTGCCAGGGATTTTTCCCTGCAGGGCGGACTACAATGGCGTCTTCTCAGACTTGTGATGCCAGTTGAGGAGCTACATGAATGAGAAATACCGACTTCAAGATTTCAAAAGCCGACAGCAATCGAGAGAAGGAGTTAGCTAATGGCAAGCACCTCCTTACCGCATTCAAATGACGTCATATGGCCAACGAGACATACGGGTTCTGTGACGTGTACCACAGCACGAGACGCTACAGGTCTTACCGGCTGCAGTGATCGCCTCTGGCGGGGAACGAGATGCTATTTCGCACCAATTTAACGGGTCATAATTTTAAATGCAGTCAAGCACTGGATAACAAATGACAAAGGTTAGGCTATTGGTCGCTACCTTATCATTCACATACTGATTTCCCTCCTGGCCCCAGGCGTATCCAAGCATTCACGACGTACGTCGGGCAAGGCAACTAGTGTGACGTCACAAGTTCGGTGAGGGGGAGGGGGGCGCATTCCTTATGGGCCTCGGTAGAGGATGACACGTCGAACAGTCGGAATCGTGCGATGCTTGGGTATGTTTGCAGAGGTTCTTTTGGATTCTGTACCACAAATGATAGCAACGGAACCCTTATACAATCAATTTATTGTCTATTTGTCTGTCCCTCTGTTAACACATGCCCACCTTTCTCGGGAACGGTTAGATCGATCAAGCTGAAATTTATTTCTGTTACTAAAATCTACGGTCCTAGACAGTGTAAAAGTTTTTAGCTGTGCAATCAGTACAGTCAGAAGATACAGTCATTTATGTCGTATATTTTGATGCTCGAAAACTCATTTATCGAAACCTAAAGGGTGCTTCATGTTGACCTAGAACCATAGAATTCGCCAAGAAGTAAGCTTTCACAGTAAAAATAAATGGCAAATTCGTAAATTATTAATTTGTAATCATATCATATAAAATTATTTTTTTGCCATTTTGTCCATCTGTCTTTCTGTCCGTCTATAAAGATCCATTTTCTCAGAAATGGGTAGAGGTAGCAAATTGAAATTTGTGTCAAATGCTAGTGTCTGTGGTACCTTGATGATGTAAAGCATTAAAACAATGTAATCAAAAGATACGGCGTCTTTCAAGACCCCTTTTTATCAGGAACGGGTAGGGGTATAAGGGTGAAATTAATGTCAATACTAAGGTCTACGTTCCCATGGCGGTGCAGAAAATTTAATATTCTATGTCAATGTAATCGAAAGTACGGTATTTATGTCAACTCACTCATCGAAACGTGTAGATGAACTCTCTGTATACACCATTAGGTTTACACGAAATTCTGAAAGCGCGAGCCATGCAGGCATATGTCCGCTCTTTTTATTTTTTTTATGAGTTTCGTAGAATAATCTGCCGTCTCACACGGGAAGCAGGTCAGTATTTGTACTGCCTTAGCGTTCTGTTACTGTAGAGAATGAACTTTTCGTCTATAAGTAGTCACAGAAAGACGTAGCTACGCTTTCTAACTGTGCACACACTCGTAATAGTTTAGATTGTAACACGGAAGTAAGTCCGCAGAAAAAAAATTAGCTACACGCTGTGTCGCTCCGTCACGTTATACTCCTAGACTCCTTTACTTAACCCGTAACTTCACTTTCATAACGATTTGGTATTTCATATTATCGTATTAATAACTCATAAAGAGATAATGTTTCATCCAGTAAGTTAGTCAGCATAAATTCTGGCAGATAATCAAGTATATTTATTTACGGCAATAACGCTGGAAAAAATTATGAGTTTGATGTATAAGACAGCCGCTTCATATGAAGTGACAACATTGAGAGCGGGTCCTCATATGAGGTGGTGTGTGGGCTGGCGCCGTGGAGTGTGCAAGAGGCCACTGGGTAAGTGACACAACATGGAGCGGCCTTCCTCCGCATGGTCCTCACAACGAGCTACTCCCGCTCTCACCAGATTTTTTGCAGCACCTTCTCAGAGAACAAAAGTGCACCTCGTTGAGGAAACGGTCGCCGGAGAAGCTTCGTAGGCACTTGTCAAGGCTGCAAGGCACTCTCTACCTCACTGATCTCCTTTCTGCGTCACGCCCTCGCGTTTCAACCCAACCGCGCCACAGAAGCAACTTCCATGAAATGGGATTCGTCACTACGAGTCAAAAATAAACCTCCAGCTCATAACTGACCACGGTCAAGAATAAAAAGTGAATTCAGCTCTTTGAAATGTAAAACTGCTCTTAACACACAAAGACGAGCATTGTTCATAGGATTTTGTTCTTCCCGTTTTTACATTTGTGGCTGATTTTTTCCTGTCAGTCATGCTAAATGTAATCTAACTAGAAAGTAACATTCTTAATGTAGGTTCAGAAACACTTTGTTTTACAACAAAGAAAAAGAACTTAATGTTAAACTTAATGTTTTTTATGTAGAAGCAAGGACTTCATTAAAACTTACTGGCAAATTAAAACTGTTTGCTGGACCGAGACTCTGACTCGGAAACTTTGCCTTTCAGGCAGGCTGTGCCTAAGCCATGTCTCCGCAATATCCTTTCTTCCAGAAGTACTAGTTTTGCTAGATCTGCAGGAGAGGTTTCCTGAAGTTTGGAAGGTAGGAGACGAGGTTCTGGCGGGTTCTGAGTCGTGCTTGGGTAGCTCAGATGGTAGAGCACATTAATGTGAAAGCCAAAAGTCCCACATTCGAGTCTCGGTCAGGCGCACAGTTTTAATCTGCCAGTAAGTTTCATATCAGCGCACACTCCGCTGCAGAGTGAAAATTTCATCAAGAACCCAAGAATGGGATTTAATCCAATCAGAATTTTTAATATTCATTAAGAAGAACCTTTTTCATGCTTCGAGAAAAGAGAACCATTGTGGGTTTAGTAGGTCAAATGATTATTTCAGTTTCTAGAAAAGAATATTTCTCGTTATTTATTTTTCTTTTGTTTTTAATTCCCATTACATAAGAACTTTTAATGTAAAACAAAAAGAAGTCGAGTTAGTAAAAAAATGAGTCATTAAAAAGTAGCTTTTCCATTATTCTTTCGTTGCACCAAGAGACGTATTCTGTTTTCATACACAGTGTGATAGAGAAGATGTCACACTACTTAATGAAAAAATACAGAAGAAAAAAATGCATAGGCAGCAGGGCTAAGTGAGAGTGAGGGCTATAAGTGGAGATGGAGGGAACCTTAAAAAAGAATGGTCAAGCAAACAGGAAGGAAGGAAATCTAACGCTCAGCGCGCTAATGAGGCTTTGAGCCATACCTGAATCGAATCTGTGCAGTGAATCTGTTAGAAGAGCCAGATTGAGTATGGTTTTAGGTGCTTTTCCAAATTCAGTTTTGCAAAAGATAGGTTAGTTCCCATTCTCCGCCTCAGAAAATAAGTCACACAAGTAGTTAAATTACGATAACACACAGAATGAAGGTTACACGATTTACTAATGGAGGGGCACTCGATTTTCTCCCTTACATTAAATCATGACTGAGGCTACAACAAGCGCATCTGAACACGAAGAAAGTAAGAAAAAAAGTTAGGTAAATCGTGATAGCATCAGACACCGTACGATCGAATAACCACTAGGAAAAAGAAAGTTAGGAAAGACTGAGTTAAGTGGGAAAAATGATTACAATAACAATCCTCAGCAGTTCCAAAACCCTTCTCATGGAGGGATTGCTGCAATTTTTGGAGAAAATGTAAGTGGACAGGGTTGGTAATTACTGCACTCGCATTGATTTAAATTTGGTTAGGCTACATTAGCAGTACGTGGTCATGGTGGTCTAAGGGGCAGAGTACAAAGACTCCTACCCTAGAGACACCGGGTTCAATAGTGGAGTGGTTCCGTGATTTTGCTCGTTCCAGTCTCTCCAAGACGGCACCAGGTCCACTCATCCTGCCATCAAATGAGTGCGGAATACCTCTCCCGAGGATAAAAGGCGGCCGGTAGGATGGGCTGTGCATTCAGACTGGCCAAGAGACCGGTCACAAGCTTCTGCCACAAATTTTACCTTTCCCTCTGCATCAGCACTATACCAAACTAAATTACTCTGGTAAGAAGTACATAAGTCGTTACATTCATCAATCTAGCACACACAACTTTGCTCACGCTACGTCCGCAGCCGACCATGTTACACACATTGCCGAACATACACTGTTGCTGTAGTGCTCGGGTACCATTCATCATTTTTTATAACAAAGTTTTCGTCCGGAGCAAGTTATTTCCTGATTCTCCTTAACGCGAGTCATCAAACCACCTAGGGGAAAAATAGGAACTGACAGTCTAATGCGGCTCACGTGTCCTTTCGTGGACGAAAAGAGGTAATATTCTGCAGGATACGTAAAGTCTGTGGCGCAAGCACGTGATCTGACTGCAGGCTGATTGCTGCTTTTCTTCACGGCGGAATTCGGAGGCGCGGGTGGCGCCCCTATCGCCCCAGTCTCCTTTTAACACGAGAAGCACCTGCGGTACTCGTTTGATAGCAGACTGAGTGGATCTAGAGCCAACTTGGAGAGACTAGAACAAGGAAGCTACTCTCTCGGGATCGAAAGCGTATGTTCCACGCTCGAAGTGCAATGCTCTACCCACTGGACCACCACGACCACCTTGTTATACAGGGTGTCCCAGCTATCTTGTCCACCCAAAATATCTCTGGAACAATAACAGCTATTGGAAAACTACTTTCACCGGTATCAATGTAGGGCTGGAGCCCATGAATGTACATATTTGGAAACATTCTAAAACGAAAGAATATGTGTTTTTTAACACAAACTTGTGTTTTTTTAAATGGACCTCCTATATTTTTTCTTCAGCAATCAATAGCATGACAAAGCACATACACAATGGCGTTGATTGCATCGCAATATTCCCATTACATCCCGAGATATTAAGACGTGAAGTTGACGCTTGAAACACCCGACATGCGCTGGTAGCGCACGTCCTGAGGCTCAGGGGTGAACCCCATGCTGCCCGTAATCGCGATGTGATTGACATGCGTAATCACACTTCCATACTTATCAAGAGGTCCGAAACGAATAATACGGTCTGCTGCGCGATTACGGGCAGCATGGGGTTCACGCCTGAGCCTCAGGAAGTGCGCTAGCAGCGCATGTCGGGTGTTTCAAGCGTCAACTTCGCTTCTCAATATCTCAGGATGTAATGGGAATATTGCGATGCAATCAACGCCATTGTGTATGTGCTTTGTCATGCTATGGATTGCTGAAGAAAAAATATAGGAGGTCCATTTAAAAAAAACATAAGTTTGTGTTAAAAAACACATATGCTTTCGTTTTAGAATGTTTCCAAATATGTAGATTCATGGGCCCCAGCCCTACATTCTCACCGGTGAAAGTCGTTTTCCAATAACTGTTATTGTTCCAGAGATATTTTGGGTGGACAAGATAGCTGGGACACCCTGTATACAAGGGGCAATCAAAAACTTTCCTTTCGAAGGCCGTACAGTCCAGAATCGGTATGACAATCAGGCAAAATCACCGGAGCATTGAAAGAATAATCCTGCCGACGCACCAGGTCGTTTGATAGTCTTGCTGCGTGAATAAGTCCGTAGCTGCCTGCTGCAAGTCCAGGTCCAACAGGAACTGCCGAAACTTTAAGGCGTAATAATCGCATGGAGAGAGATCAGCACAATAGGGCAGATACTCAAGTGTCTTCCACTTGAGTTGGATTAACTTCTGCTTTAAGACGTTTGTAATATGAGGACGTGTGTTATCATGGAGCAGCAGCACCCTTTGGCCAAGCATTACACAACGGCCTTCCCACACAAATTCAGTCTCCGATGGATATCTGTTGGTGTTTGTGCTTCAGCGGCTAAGAAAACCATAACAGCACATTGGTCCTGTTTGGAAGCATTTGGTAATAAGATCGGCACAGTTTACGTTTCCGCATTTACAGCATGCACATCGGAAACATACAAATGCCACACTAATTCCTCGCCTACCTGACGTTGCTTCAAGTGCCCCTTCTGCTGTGTTTTATATACCCCGCAACACCTCCAAAAACCACAAGCCAGATTTTCTTACTCTCTCAGTCGCTACGTGGTACAATAAGTACATAAGTACCCTCCGCCACACACCGTAAGGTGGCTCGCGGAGTATAGATGTAGATGTAGATGTAACTATTAGTCCTACAGAAAAAAATGTACAAGACATTTCTGAAGGAAATTTAATGTAATTAAATTTTGTAATTAAAGTTTGTACTGCTATATGTTTTTACAGGAGGCCACGGTTTTCGATTATTCAAGAAAAACACATTTGAATGTCGCTTTTGTACATCTTCCTTCAATAACTCGATAACTACAGCATCTGTTGAAAACATCTCCGATTACAGAATTTAACTACATTACATTTCCTACATAAAGGTCCTGTTCATTTTTTCTATTGGACTAATAGTTTGCATGTAGCCAGCGAGAGAGAGTAACAAAATTTTGCCCATGGTATTTGAAGGCTTTGCAGGTTGCATAAAACTCATAGGCAGGGGCAGCTGACTCAACCTGAGTTCCCACATCGGAGTTGAGCTACGTTGCTCATAACGCTGCAGCAGTGTCCTCAAAAGAAAACCTTTTGTTGCAAAGAACTCATGATAGTACATTTACTGGATTTTATTACTACTACTGGTTTCGGCATAATCCATCATCTGGTGCCTAACAACACAACATTCCAGTTTGCAGAACAGCATTAAGACAACACAAATTGGCGCCTAGTAGTCATTTAATAATATACTTACGAAAATCACATAAAACATTTCATTTGTCATGAATATTGAAACACAAAACACTGAATATTTTAATCCACATGAAACACGTAATAAAAACTCATTCAGAGCATTTACAATTGCAACAATCGTCCTATTCATAAGAGATTATAACAACAAATACAAAATGACTTGGCATCGCAGGCCAAAAAACTCGTTATGCTGAAGATGTACCTATGAAGATATATCGACATGTACATTATTCAATTACAAAACGTGACAAATAATGTAAAGGAAGCTAAATCTTGTCTAAAGTATCGTCATGCAGCATAGTAATTCTTTTAAATACATTTATGCCATCCTAACAAACAGAAAAAGACATAATGAAAAGCATACGTGAAGGTCTCAATTGACCTGGTCACTACGTAAAGACTGAGAATGAAAATTGTCTGAATTTCAGTATTACATTATTTCAAAAACCTAACATAAAAATGACCCAATAACAATCACGTACTTCAACTTAGTGATAGGATAAGGTGATATCTTGTAATTTTGTGGCTCATCCAAATTATTACAGATCCTGTCCGTAAGTTTTTCCAGCTGTATATAACTTACTGATGACGTAGATGACGTATACAAGATTCATTATTCTGTTAACGTACAGTAAAAGTACAGAGAGTGAAGAACTAGGATACTGGAATTGCTGAACCCATGGTAATAAGGTCAACAAACCACACCTATCTCCAAAGTATGTTCAAATATTAAAAATCTATCTTGATGACTAACCATTTGAGCGACATCTTGACGATATTTATCAAACTATCCGCACTCAAATACAGTAATTCAAAGAATAAAAATCTACCTATATTAAAAACTGACATTAGATACATTTATGTAAAAAGCATAATTTACCATACCTCAAACCAATTTTATTCATACTCTGAAATTTAATACGAGTGGACTATTACAGCTCACTGTATAAACCACTTCTGCATTTAGGATGTCATGATTGTATTAAAGAAAAAATTACTATGCTAATGACGATACTGGATGACATTTAGATATCTCTTCATAGTTATATCTTCAGCATAATAACATCTTTGGACTGTGGCGCCAAGTCACTTCGTATTTGTTGTTGCCATCTCATATGACTAGGACGATTGCAGAAGTTGTAAATGCTATGAATGACCTTTTTATTACGTGTTTCAAGTTGATTAAAATATTCAGTGCCTTGTGTTTCAATATTCATGACAAATGAAATGTTTTAATTATTTTCGTAAGTATGTGATTGCTAGGCGCCCATTTTTATTTTCTTAATGTTGTTCTACAAATTGGAATGTTGTTCTGTTCGGTACCAGATGATGGCTTACAGACGAAACAGGTAGTACTCATAAAATCCAGTAATTGCAGTTCAGTGTCGTTAGTTTTTTGAAACATATATCGACTGATGTAAATTGCGTTAAAAAAACGATATTCTTTTTATCGGCCCAGCCCTCTCACAAATATTACAGAATAAAGAACATTGGAGTATATAGCTCCTTTTCATGTATGTTTGCAAGCTTTCGTGGCCGTTGTCATTGAAGGTAAAATTGTCTAGGATGTAAGGACATGTCATATTGCTCTTCAAATTTCGTATCCAATAGTCAGCGTCTCATACAGTCGAGGACACTGGAACAGTCCTGAAGGAGACACCAGCAGAAGGGCTGAAACGTCAACAGTTGGAGAAGAAATTGAAGACGACCATGACGCAGCCTTACAACACAGATATTAACTCGAACCTTCTTTACATCTTAGTGAAACGGCCGCCCGCTGAAACACTTGTTGCTTGTTCCGATACCTTTAGAGACAACTACTATGAAGCAGCAGGTTTTGTCCAGAGTCGGGCAGGAAGCGTCTCGCATCGGCCACAGTCCGGGGTAAGAGGCTTTATCGAGCGCGGTCACACCTCTGCCGGCGGGAGCACCGGCCGTGATGTATGCGTCTCCGGAGCACCATCCCTCAGCCGTCGCCCTCTCGAGGCTGCGGAACGGAATACAGCGCCGCCCTCTCTCTACAACCAGCACCTCCGCAGCCCGGCCGGGGCTTAATGGTTTCCACACGCAACGGCCACTCGGCCAAGTTTTCTGCCCTCAACCCGTTCTCCACAACACGCGCCAGCTCTGGGTTTGCCACGAATCGTGAAAACTTTTATTGAACTGGGAACAACGTTGCCTGTGGACAGGTGGTCGGAAACAGTGTCTCACATTCTTTAAAGAAATATTAAGGGTCATCACCATAAAAATTATTACAAACGTATGTACAGGAACACTTGTTCAGATTGTTGTAGTGGTGGTTTTTCACTCTACAGACCGGTTTTATGAAGCTCTCCACACTAGTTCACCCTCATCTCTGCATAAGTACTGCAGTTTATAAGAGACGATCCAAAATGATCCATCTGAGGGCGTTGCCCCAGTGTATATGCAACATAGTGCGACTGAGCAGTGATGGTAGGCAAGGGATTAGTGTCTTTTCGACATGTGTACAGCAAATGAGAAAAATTGATGTATGGCGACGTTATTACCAAATGCGTCCAGACATGACCAACATGCAGTTTCTTTTTTTTTTTTTTTTTTTTCCTTGGATGCCGAAGGACAAACAGCGGTAGATATTCATCGGAGAATGGAGAATGTTGAAACATGGGACTTAGGGAACGACAGGATTCGGTGTGGATGGGGCCTTTACACAGTTATCGTTGGTCGCTCAGCTTTTTTTCTAACTCACGTACACTTTATTTGGAACCAATTGCAAATGAGGTTGACAATAAGGAACAATTATCAAATTTGACTATCAAGACACAATGTCTAATAAAAAAATTCCTAAGCAAGTTGCACTCACGGCTGAAGGCCTTATTAACAATCATCACAATGTGATTAAATCAAGATAGAAGTGGGCCTCAGACAGTGCTCCAAAGATCGACCCGGGAAAGCCGCTCAACTTCGTAAACGATGAGACAGGCAGCCAAGAGTTATATTCACTGGACTAGATGGCAAACAAACTAGTGACAGTTTAAACGCAGACCAACACTCTTACGAAATCTACCTAACGTCTGGTATCCGACACAACGATGGAATAACCCAGGCAAGGTGGAACTGGTAGACAGCACTCCGTCTTCAGAATCCAGTGTTTAGAACACCCAGGAGCAGAAGGAACCACTACGACCAAAGCAGTCCAACAGAAACGACATATCCGAACCACAATCAAGGAGGGTGTCTAACTACGCGCCTTACCGGACAGCAGCGGCAAGGCAAAGAAAGGTACACTGCCGCGAAAATACGCTAACCTGCAGGGCAGGTAACTGGGGCGTTAGCGACCACTAGGCAGAAAAATACCGCTGGTTGAACTTCACCAATAAAGGAATTCAATGACTAATAATAAGAAGCGGAGGATGGCTAACTAATTTCGCCAAATCCAAACACTCCACTTGTTGCTCTTCGTCTCAGCGACCCTGCAAGCAGCAACGCTCGAGGAAACGGCGTGATGTCAAAATAGTGAAGGTTTCACCACTGGGTTAATGTTTACTCAGCTCAAACGTCCTGGGTCTGGTGGATAACGAGGTTGTGGCCCTCGCAACTATAGCCCCTCGATCTGGCAGTGCCTGCGTGCCACCAACACTCCCGGCCTGTCTTCGCACTTCCGGACCTCACTGCTGCTCCATCCCAACGGCAACTCCCGTCACACTCGGATCCGGAAAACACTTTACGTCCCTCCCAAGATAGTACCACGGTACTAAATATCGATAACCGCTGCGTCTGCTGCTGCCACTCACGGATAACTCTAGCAATCGTCGAGTCGCCAGTAAACACAAGAAGGAAACGAGACGCCACTATCGCTATTACACGATGCCAACCTACCAACGGCACCAACGCGAGCCGCAACATGGCTCAAAAGTGTATGGGGCAGAATGTCTGTCGAAAACCAACTTTGTGGAATGGTGCACCAAGCTCCGTGATGGTCGCAGTTCGATACAAGACGCCTGTCGATCTGAGAAGCAAGCCTCATCCAACGCCGTATCAAGTGGGAGACACTGAAGCGCCTGCCCTATGCTCCTGATCTCTCCCCATGCGATATTCACGCCTTTGGTCACTTAAAAAACCGCCCTGAAGGGTCGACGATTCCTGTCGGGCAAGGATGTGCAGCAAGTAGTTACGGACAGGATAAGGTGCTGTACCAGACTGGTACCTTCAACCTGTTGAGTCGTTGGGATGATTACATCAATGCTCACTGCGATTTTTCCTGGTTGGCGTAACTATCTGGACTGTACAGCCTTCTAGCGGAAACTTTTTGATCGCCCTCGTATACCAACCTGAACCTGCATACTACAGTGAAGTCTTTAGTCTCCTCCAACTATTTTTAACCCTCACGCTTTCCTCCACTGCCAAACTGACGATTCCTTCTTGATGCTTCTGAACGTAAACTTCAACCTTTCAATTATTTAGCCGAGTTATGCCAAAAATTACTTTTTTCCCAAATTACATTCAGTGCCTCTTCGTCAGTCAACATTCTTCTGCTGCACCACATTTCAAAAGCTTCTGTTCTCTTCTTGTCCACGTTCACGTTGGTATAAGACTACACTTCAGAAAAACAACATGACAAAACACTTTCTAACATTTAAATTTAATTTCGATATTCCGAAATTTCTCCTTTTCCGAAATGTTTTTCAAGCTATTGCCAATCTGCATGTTATATCCTCTCTACTTTGGCTTTCGTCAGTCATTTTACTATCCAAATAACAAAACATGTCAACTGATTTTAATGTCTCATTTACTAGTTTAGCTTCCTCAGTATCACCTAGATTCCATTACGCTTGTTTCTGTTTTGTTGATGATAGTCTTAGAACTTCTTCAAGACGCTATCCATTCCAATCAACTGATCTTGCTAGTTCTTAGCTGTATGACAGAATTACAGCGTCATCGCCAAACCTCCAAGATTCATTTCTTCGTACTAAACTTTAGTACCCTTCCCTAAAATTCTCCTTGGTTTCTTTCACAGCTTACTCAATGCACAGATTGAATAACATCGGGGATAAGCTGTAACCATGTCCCACTTCCTCCTCAACTCCCTCCGCTCTTTCATGTCGTACGACCCTTATATTGCAGTCTGGTTTCTGTAAAAGCTGTAGACGAAATCTCATTCACTATATTTTATCCCCCCTACCTTCAGACTTTCCAAGAATGTATTCCAGTCAACATTGGCAAAAGACTGAACGAGGAGGACCAAATTTCTGGTGATAATGACTCATTGATTGTGTTCACTCATTACAGGAATCTATATATCATGTACGTGACCAAATCAGAAGGCAGTCAGGTGTGTTCGCATGAGTTAGTGAATTTTTTAAAAGGATGCTGGTGTGACTTATTCTTGAGTGCTGCTGAAGTGTTTGGGATCCGCACCGCTCGGAAGACATCGAAACAATTTAGAGGCGAGCTGCTAGATTTGTTACCGATGGGTTCGAACTCAAATGGTAATCACTGGAGGAAAGGCGACATTCTTTTCGAGTAACACTAGTGAGAAAATTCAGAGAACCAGCAGTTCAAGCTGACTGCAGAACGATTCTACTACAGCGAGCTCATATTTCGCCTAAGGACCACAAAGATAAGAAAGGAGAAATTAGAGCTGAAACGGAGACTTACAGACAGTCGCTTGTCCCTCGCTCTGTTTGTGAGTGGACCTTGAAAGGAAATAACTAGTAGTTGTATGGGGTACTCTCCGCCATGCACCGTAAGGTAGCTTGCGGAGTATGCATGTAGATGTAGATATTCATGTTTACAGTGGGTACTAACCACGCTGAGCAACCGAGTTTTGGCCTCTTTGGCTTTCGCAACAACAGAGTTATGGCTCTTATTTTAGCATTAAACCCATAAAGATAAAATTAACACTTAGTTCATTTTTGAATGAATTTTAAGAACACCCTTATAAGCCGTCATTATACAGGGTGTTACAAAAAGGTACGGCCAAACTTTCAGGAAACATTCCTCACACACAAATAAAGAAAAGATGTTATGTGTACATGTGTCCGGAAACGCTTAATTTCCATGTTAGAGCTCATTTTAGTTTCGTCCGCCTACGCTCAATGGAGCACGTTATCATGATTTCATACGGGGTACTCTACCGTTGCTGCTAGAACATGTGCCTTTACAAGTACGACACAACATGTGGTTCATGCGCGATGGAGCTCCTGCACATTTAAGTCGAAGTGTTCGTACGCTTCTCAACAACAGATCCGGTGACCGATGGGTGGGTAGAGGCCGACCAATTCCATGGCCTCCACGCTCTCCTGACCTCAACCCTCTTGACTTGTATTTATGGGGGCATTTGAAAGCTCTTGTCAACGCAACCCCAGTACCAAATGTAGAGACTCTTCGTGCTCGTATTGTGGACGGCTGTGATACAATACGCCATTCTCCAGGGCTGCATCAGCGCATCAGGGATTCCATGCGACGGACGGTGGATGCATGTATCCTCGCTAACGGAGGACATTTTGAACATTTCCTGTAACAAAGTGTTTGAAGTCACGCTGGTACGTTCTGTTGCTGTGTGTTTCCATTCCATGATTAATGTGATTTGAAGAAAAGTAATAAAATGAGCTCTAACATGGAAAATAAGTGTTTCCGGACACATGTCCATATAACATATTTTCTTTCTTTGTGTGTGAGGAATGTTTCCTGAAAGTTTGGCCGTACCTTTTTGTAACACCCTGTATAATCGTCATAGACTAATAAGCCCATTATCTCATAATTTTTCCCGTATAATACATTATGAAAACTACTACGTCATTAACATGCCACAATTTCTGCCATAAAAGTTTACTTTGTGTTGGTGAAAAAGGTATGACTATCCAAAACTTAGTTAATCTACAGAGAAGCAAAACAACATACGTTTAGCAATGTAACAAAGGAAAATAAACTTCTTGACCTGAGCATAACACAGAAAGTGAGAAACCATATCTCCATTTCTCCACGGTCGCTGTTCTTAAACGTTAGAGTTGGTGTAGTATTCGTGTTTCAGCGCCTTTGACGCACTACCGTGGAAGTCATAGTTAGGTTTTGATAGAAAGTTGTATAAACATACAGAACAAGCTTGTTACTTTCTGGCATTAGTTAACAGTACAAACTGAGATATCAAGATGTATTTGAAACAAGGGCTCAAATGACGCAGAGAGGAGACAATTTCTTAAAACTTTTTAAAAGTTGCTTCACGAAGTAATTAAAAAGTTCTTCAGCCTCTTTCTTTTCCCAGAACACCCTTGCACACTTTACAAAACTAGCCTGTACTAACAATGTATTTTTTGTATATAGAGCTACAGAGACCATAACGTTTTTTGATTTTTTTGTTGTGTTGTGTTGTGTAAGCAACCGACCGCTCACCAGTCCCACGCAGTGCTTTAAATGACCGCCGAATCTGGGTGCCACAACGACCACCACAGCACGCATGCTGGCCGGGACGAGCTCTCGCTGACCTCTGGAAGTATCCGTAGAGACCTCAGCACCGCAGCTTTCCAGAGGGCAAATCACTTGTGTCTGGCATTTAAGACTTCCGCGGAAACAAATCAGCACTGTCCGACCTAATCTCGCGCACAAAAATTATTTCAAAACGTTCTCGCCTATAAATGTGAACTGAAATTACACAAACCACAATAACTAATCCACTGAATTTTTTAATCCCAGAGTTCTACCCATTGCGTGAAGGTGACATATTCTTTTGTTGCCCAGCAACATTAACAACTCAGTTTTATCGACAATAGTCTGACAAGTGATCTGTTCATCTTCATTACACGCAGCTAGCGATGTTCTTGCAGCATTTGTTTATATTACAGTGCAAATAGTTATCTATTGGATAAACACAACAACCATATCCTAGATAATTATCACTTTATGGCGATATTCTAGACGCCTAATTGTATCGTAGAGATATTATTCAAGTACACGAGTGTTATACTATGTATGGAACTCTCTTGTACATTTTATGCCAGATGCTACACTGACTGAATAATGAGCGCAAAAAAGTTCTGTTGATGACTTAACGAAGTCGAGATTGTATATAAGCATACAATAGATAGTTATCTGGAACGCGCTGAAATGAAATACTATATTATTATTGATACCTGTAGGCTCCACTACACATTTAACTAAAAACTATTGACGTTCCTAAATGTGCTCGTTGCTTGGACTTCAAACGGACATGTCCTGCTTGTTTCACACACCACATTCACTAAGTTGCGATATAATGTGTCAACCAATTTACAGAAATAAACTGTTTGCTAGGTGACTCTGCAGTTACCCTTTACTTGAGTGACCTGTATTTAAAAGAAAACCACTCACCAGCTCTACGAGGAGGAGGAGTTCTAAAGTTTTTAATGACAACCTCGAAAAAAAATCCTGTCGACACAGTACCAAAGTATGGTACTAAAGGAGCCCACAAAAAAGGCTCAGCGTTTTTCCACTTTTTGTTGATATGAAATTGGCTTTCGGGACGTGTCTATACAGTCATTTCAACGGAGGAAGATACAACAGTGTAATTCGTAGGCTTTCGCGGCCGTGGTCATTTTGGACAAAATAATATTAGGTCACTGAACCGCTCTGAAGAGCACCGCAGCAACTCGGTTGAAACATAGTCGGTTTGGTTGTTTTAGTAATTTACAATGATGTGACCCAATATCCAAAATTACTTTATCCAAACACGAGAGTGGATTTCAAAAATTTAGAACATTCTCTAGCGCAAAGCCGCGCCAAGCTACAAAGTCACATTGGTTGAGACGTGTCATATGACATCATGCAAGCGATTTCGTGTCTGTTATGACGGTACGACAACACGACACCCAGTCAATCCTTTTCTTTTCTTTTTTTTTTTGGCACCTAAAACGCCGTGCAATGGTACTGTGTCAGGACGATTTCCGTTTGTTCCAGGAGGACTACAGACGGACAAAAACTTCACTGCATAAGTTTATTTTTCCTAGGATATAATTAAAACCTTTACGAATTCTCCTCGTGGAGTTGATGACGACGATATTTGGTTTGTGGGGCTTTCAAGAGCGCGGTCATCAGCGCCCGTACAAAGTCTCAGTCTTTACACAGTCCAATCTAGCTACTTTCACGAATTATGATGAAATGATGAGGACAGCACAAACCCCCAGTCCCTGGGCAGAGAAAAATGCCCGACGCTGGCGGGAATCGAAGCCGGGATCCTTTGATCCAGACCACGAGCTGCGGACTCCTCGTGGAGTTGAACAGACAGACTTTACTAGGCATGCTCCAATTCTAGATAGTATATATTTATCGTCCTCGGACCTTAACACTGGTCCATCCAGCGGACGCAAAGATTAATTTGTAATGCAAAATATGGTGCAATTCCTTCTTTTTCACGTACACAAGTCTCGGACGGGTGTGAATTTGGCATGAAGAGAGGGGAAAAGCCTAGTGCTGATCGGGAAGTGAAGCCTAAAACTCACACACACACACACACACACACACACACATATGGAATAAGAAACGTTCTCAAGCAATAATTAGAGCACCTAGTTTCCAGGTTGTTGTTTTTTTAATCTATCACCACCCTTAACTTAGTAACCACAACTTAATAACTGATAATTTACGGTTGCACCACACAGGTGTGATCAGAGTCAATGCAACGAGCACGACTTAAAGCATCCTTCACAACACCAGACGGAAACGGCTTGATTAGATTTCGCATATCGTCAACTGGTTGGACACAAGAAAATACATATTTTATAAACAGATTTGCACTGTCCTCTAAATCCTTGGCAGCTTTATTTCATATTAAACTCACTTCAAATTTTTCTCTTTACTCATTTCCCTACTGATAAAGAGGACCGCACTCACTTGTAAGTTTCCCCGTAATATAGCTCCTGTTGCTTAAATATTTCATTGTCAAACAAATATTAATAAAATAAACTGCACTGATTGGCTGTTAGAACACGCTATATTACATTACCACCCTGCTAAACACGTACCGAACGTCCTGACACCCATCTCGCTGTACTGTACTTAAACCCGCGACCCCGACAACTGGTGAACACTTGGCCGGAGTCCGGAGTCATTAAAAGCACTGCTTCCTGCCAGTAATTTTCTCTCTCTCTTCTTTTTGTTTCCTTCTCCACACAACTTTGTTTGCAGCAGGGCGTACGGTTCGACCCCGACATGCCCCAAACGATCCGCCTCGAGTTTGCCAAAAGTAACACGAAGGTTAGCAAGCCGAAGCAGCAGGCCGCGACCGCTGCGGGCACCCACCCGACTCTCATGCACCCACTCACAGGACGTAAGTAGCTAGAGCAGCTCATCACATCACATCTCACCTCACCTCACCTCACCACACCACACCAGCCCCGTCCCAACCCACTGACTCACTCGAGCACCAACTCTTCACCGCTAACCGCTCGATTGCCGTCGCCGAACGCACCTCGTCGCCAACTGTCACGCCTGCCACCTGGTGGTCAACTCGTTAACTCGTTGTCGCGACTACGTGTTGATTGGCGACATCCCTATCACAAGTGGGGCACTTGTTTGATTTTGTGACGAGTCAAAGGAGCAACTGGCTGTGAAGAAGCATCCCTGCATTCCTATAGTGCTATTTTGTGATCAGAGGGAGGATATTTAGAGGTATCAACATTGAGATTTTGTGAGACAGACGAGTTCACTTCGACGAGGACGGTCGCCTGAGACTTTGGTGTACTTACCATAAGCGTTTATGTAAACCACGGAAAATCGAAATAAATGTAGCTGGACGAGTGTTTGAAACACAGCCCTTCTGAATACATCACATTAACAACTGTGCCACCTCACTCTGTACAAAACTGAGAGCCATCTCAATGCAAAATAATGCAGCTGCCATCCTTAAAATTAGAGTTGTACCAGCTGGCGCAGTGACAGAAAAATGCTTCCAATCCATACATTCGAGTTGCTTGGGTCAGCAAATACGTTTTATCAACAATATTCAGTAAATGTTTCTGTGCATTTGCTAGGATTTTTAATGCAGATCCTAGTATCATCAGTTCTGAGCCAAACGTACCGCAATGTTTTCTAAATCAAAAGAACCATTGAAAATAAAGGTGGTTGCCTACATCCCTGACAAACCACTTTCAGATATTCTATGAACGAATCTGAAAGTGCTTGCACAAGCCTTTACTGCAGTAACATGGGTAAAGTCTTACGTCACCAATATCTGAGGCTTCCTTCTATTCACAATGGGCATTAGGTAGCATTAAGTATCAGTTTAAAACCTCACGCTAATGTATTAGTTTGTACAAGTTTATTTGAACGCTACTGTCCCTCACTGGATATGATCGTTAGCTTGGTTTGAGCTATGAAAATGAAATGAGCGTTTGGCGTCATTGGCCCGGCCGCCTTGGTGCAGGTCTTTTTACATTCGACGCTGCATTGGGCGACCTGCACACCGGATGGGGATGATATGATGATGAAGATAACACCCTGTCCCTGATCGGAGAAAATCCCCGATTGAGCCGGGAATCGAACCTGGGCTCCTGAGGACGGCAGTCTGTCACGCTGACCATTCAGCTATCGGGGCGGACGGTTTGATCTATGAAATGATTTCTCCCAACTGATGCGGGTGGACCTGTAATGTTAACCAACCCAGAATCAAAGTGGAGCGGTGGCAGAAATAATTAACTGTTAGCGATATCCTAGGACCCACCAGAAGTCTAATCGCGAACTTTTATTTTGTATTCTTACAAGAGACGCCACTATATCTACTGCATGGGGTACAAGAACGCAAACCAAAGAGGAGGGATGTTAAATTTATTTTGTAATATATAACAGACATCAGCAAGAATGACCATTACCATGAGGAGACACACATCCGTAAATCTGTGTTAAAGGATGGTCGTCCAATTGAAAAAGCTTTTTGAATATCGTACTAGTCTTTTACTTGGAAAGATGTGACATCAAACATATTCCACAGAGAACATTGTCCGTGGTTTTCATAAGTTACATGACATGAATGCTCGGATGTTTGCTCCAAGACCAATGGTTAGCTCATTTGTCCTTTCTTGTCTGACAACCTATCTCTCTGCGATATTTCAGTGCCTGTGTTACTCCGAATTACGACGCAAAGTTTCGTCGAACATGCATTTATGTCCGAAGAAACAGGCACTGCGGCTACTACTGCCGTTACTCGTATATCCATTATGTACACAGGTACAGAAATATCGTATTTATCCGCCGATACCGGGCAAGCCATGTCCTGCCTGTAGGGGAATATACGTAATGGATGCACGAATACAGGTTGCAGACGCGTGGTTGACGATATATTGAAGTTGAGGTCTGGCCATGAGCTGTGCTTTAATAGCCAAATGGTAAGAAGACCGCTCGCGATAAACGAGAAATTCCATTATACAGCTGACGGTTGACCATATTCGCAATGCGAATATATTTCATGTACTCCACTCTCTGTCTCTCTGTCTCTCTCTCTCTCTCTCTCTCTCTCTCTCTCTCTCTCTCTCTCTCTCTCTCTCTCTCGTGACCACCCTGAAAAGGAATTGTATACTCACAATTGAAAAACACGTACTTTTAAGTACAAAAAGGGCATTAAAATGCTGCTAGATTACCATCTTCCCTCACGTTACAGTTACAAGGTAAAGTGAAGTGTTTCCTCCTTTATCATGACAGATCATTTTGCAATGTGTGAAAGATATGATGAGGTGCGTTGGACGGCGATGCAATCACATCTCACCCCCATTTCATCCAACCCGCATTGTACAGTACCATTGTAGCTTAAGAATACTAGTGTAGCGCTGGGTTTTGTTGTATAGCATTTGTAAAACTAATCAAACTGTAGACACTGCAGCCTTTTGGATTACGTAGTGTATAATCTAATTCCATTTAATTTTAGAATGTCCGTCGTGCTACGGGGAGAAGGTAGGTGAACTCTGTCTATGACAAATGATGCCTAACTATGTGAATATGCCTGTATTGTTCCTTTACAAAAATTTGAACTTCCAGGGAATGATTTGTTAGTTTATGTTCGTGTATATGTACAGAGAAGATGTAACCGAATAAGGTGAGTGGTCTATATGTACACGTTAATTAGCTTTCTCGATGTAAATAGACTTAAGACTTTTGTAAATTGCAAATTAGTGTGGATTGACAGGTAGACCAACAGCAATCAGATAAGATAATTGCGCTTCTAATTTCTTCATTTCGCAGGTACCTCCTCGAGTGCTTCGATGACTACGATTTTTGTTATGTAACATTTAATAGAGACACTATGTAAACATGATGTGTCCTCGCCATAATTGTGGAGAAAATATTTCACACAGCCAAAAAACAGAAGTTACTCTTCCTTTCAAAAGGAAAACAATAAGCATTTTTTCATATGTTCAATCTATATCTATATATTCTTTCCTCTACTGATAACAAAACTGTAAAATCGATGTTTCCATTTGTTTGATTGAACTAGACGAATTTTTCTTTTTTTTTGGGGGGGGGGGGGGGGGCTTTCACAGGCAACATGATCGTACCCTGAGGCAGCGCATAGGCTTTATTTCATCAAAATCAGGTCACGAGAAGAAAAGAGATCGTGATCTATAGTTTCATCGAAATCGGTCGTGTCTGTCTGGCTGTTGGAACACGCTGATCTCCATAACTAAAAGACTAATTTTCGTGGGGCTGTCACAGGTAACTTGAGCATAGCTTGGGGCTCTACATCTTTAGTTTATGAAAATCAAATCATGGAAAAATGATATCCCAATTTAAAGTTGTATACATGCTAATGTTATAAATGCGAAAATAGGTCTGTTACGTTTTGACGACAAAGCCGCTGAACCGATTTCGAAGAAATTTGGTATGGAGGTAGTCTGAACCCTGAAGAAGAACACAGGCTATTTTAGAAAGTAAAACAAAAAAGAAACGACGACCTTTCATAAGATGGAGAGGGGAATGGAATATATTTTCAGACATCAGTAACAGAAACCATGTTAAAAATTATTAAATTTGTTACATAATATACACGTTATATGATGTATAGCTACTTCAATAGCACTATGCGTACATGTGCACTTCTGCCTATGCCCGCGTGTGTTCACTACTCGACAGTGACACAGCGCATGATGCTGCATCATGTAATGAGCGTATGGCGTTGGTGGCCGGGAGACCCCTCGCGGGGCGGTTCGGCCGGCGCTCCAAAAGTTCTTTAACGCCACTACGGCGACTTGCGAGTGAATGAGGATGGAAGACACACAATACCCAGTCATCTCGAGGCAGAGAAAATCCCTGACCCCGCTGGGAATCGAACTCGGGACCCCGTGCGCGGGAAGCGAGAACGCTACCGCTGCATCCCGTGTTAGGACAGCTGTGGACGGGGCAGGGCGGGGTGCTCGTCACGAGCTTCGCTTAATCGAACAGACAGACACATGGGTGGAGCTGATGTTATTGCAGCGTACAGTAGCTTACGTACTTACCATCACTTATCACAACAAAACTACCCGTATGTGATTGCAGCCGGCCGCGGTGGTGTAACGGTTCTGGCGCTGCAGTCCGGAACCGCGGGACTGCTACGGTCGCAGGTTCGAATCCTGCCTCGGGCATGGGTGTGTGTGATGTCCTTAGGTTAGTTAGGTTTAAGTAGTTCTAAGTTCTAGGGGACTTATGACCTAAAATCTTGTGTCCCATAGTGCTCAGAGCCATTTTTTTTGTGATTGCAGCTGTGGGTAACAGCTAGTTAATACGTAAGTATGTTGGCCGTTTCTTAAAAGCTAGAGCGGACGAAATACATCTTACTTCCAGTAACACATGGTACACAAATTCGCATGCTGAATACGGAACCAATCTCTAAGGCTGTTTGTAAGAATCTCTTCAAAGAGTATGAAACATAAATTTATATACAATATTGAGTACAGTGAATATTCTTATCTCCCCATGGCAAAAATTAGCAATGCAATAAAAAAATGGTTCAAATGGCTCTGAGCACTATGGGACTTAACTTCTGAGGTCATCAGTCCCCTAGAACTTAGAACTACTTAAACCTAACTAACCTAAGGACATCACACACATCCATGCCCGAGGCAGGATTCGAACCTGCGACCGTAGCGGTCGCGCTGTTACAGACTGTAGCGCCTAGAACGGCACGGCCACTCCGGCCGGCCAATGCAATAAAGTTAAAAGATTCATGTATTTAGTATAAGCGTAAACATGTTCGTTCAAATATTTGGACTATGAAATGTTGTCCCATTCGAAAATGTGTCTCGCACGGTGCCAGACTGTTGCTGCTGGATGCGGCCGTGTGGCACGAGTGTAGCCACAGTATTTGGGCATTTGTTACAGACGGGTGTGTATTGAACATATCAGAACAAGGCGAGTTAATAGACTATGAAAGTGGGATGATAATCGGTCAAGACACAAGGGTCATGTTACAAGATGTTTATAATTAAAGTTTTGAACATGACTGCGTGGTCAGCGACCGTTTACAAAGTAAAATTAAAGCAAGAAGCAGAAGAACCTTGTATTTCACTTTCTTGCTTAGGCCTTGTCTCTTGAATGTAAAGTCTGGCCTTTAGCGTATCTAAAGTTAATCAAAGGAGGTCGATTAAAGTTTTGGGTGTTTTGCATCCTTGTGTGATATTCTGCGTTGATAAATAAAGTTTGTATGTTGAGTGCAACTGACAGCAACAATTTTTGGCCCCTTTCCACAACTTAATCCGCTAGCTCAGGCATTTCAGAGATATTTTCATGAAATTTCGATCCCATTTTTTTTCCTTCGAATGCCAAAATTGCCTTCGTAATAAAATAAGAGAAATCGGAGCTCGTAGTAAAAGATTTAAGTGTTCGTTTTTGTACCGTGCTTTTTGTGAGTGGAAAGATTAAGAAATAGTCCCCAAACAGGTAAGTGTGAGCAGTAGAGTTATCACGTAGATGCAGATGTAAATGTGAAGTCTGGATGACCGGAGGAGGAGATTAGTGTTTAACGTCCCGTCGACAACGAGGTCATTAGAGACGGAGCGCAAGCTCGGGTGAGGGAAGGATGGGGAAGGAAATCGGCCGTGCCCTTTCAAAGGAACCATCCCGGCATTTGCCTGTAGCGATTTAGGGAAATCACGGAAAACCTAAATCAAAATGGCCGGAGACGGGATTGAACCGTCGTCCTCCCGAATGCGAGTCCAGTGTGCTAACCACTGCGCCACCTCGCTTGGATGATCGGAGTGCAATGTGTACCGTCCTCATCTCAAACGCCTGCCCACATTCTCAAGCACTGCTCAGTTGGCTCGGTGAAAGAAGGAGATACCTTACGCAACAGAAGCAGCACAAGTTGAAACTGTCGGGACTGCATTATGTTCTGAATCTCCCATTTACTTACACTTTGGAAATAAAGCAAAAGCTCAGATAGTTTCCTGCCTTAGAAGACTACCCTTTAACTCAGCTGCAAATTACACTACTGGCCATTAAAATTGCTACACCACGAAGATGACATGCTACAGACGCGAAATTTAATCGACAGGAAGAAGATGCTGTGATATGTAAATGATTAGGTTTTCAGAGCATTCACACAAGGTTGGCGCCGGTGGCGACAACTACAACGTGCTGATATGAGGAAAGTTTCCAACAGATTACTCATACACAAACAGCAGTTGACCGGCGTTGCCTGGTGAAACGTTGTTGTGATGCCTCGTGTAAGGAGGAGAAATGCGTACCATCACGTTTCCGACTTTGATAAAGGTCGGATTGTAGCGTATCGATATTGCAGTTTATCGTATCGCAACATTGCTGCTCGCATTGTTCGAGATCCAACGACTGTTTGCAGAATATGGAATCGGTGGGTTCGGGAGGGTAATACGGGACGCCTTGCTGGATCCCAACGGCCTAGTATCACTAGCAGTCGAGATGACTGGCATCTTATCCGCATGGCTGTAACGGATCGTGCAGCCACGTCTCGATCCCGAACAGATAGAGGCATTTGCAAGACAACAACCATCTACACGAACAGTTCGACGACGTTCGAAGCAGCGTGTACTATCAGCTCGGAGACCGTGGCTGCGGTTACTCTTGACGCTGCATCACAGACAGGAGTGCCTGCGATGGTGTACTCAACGACGAACCCGGGTGCACGAATGGCAAAACGTCGTTATTTCGGATGAATCCAGGTTCTGTTTACAGCATCACGATGGTCGCATCCGTGTTTGGCGACATCGCGGTGAACGCACATTGTAAGCGTGTATTCGTCATCGCCATACTGGCTTATGGTACGGGGTGCCATTGGTTACACGTCTCGGTCACCTCTTGTTCGCTTTGACGGCACTTAGAACAGTGGACGTTACATTTCAGATGTGTTACGACCCGTGGCTCTACCCTTTGATCCATGCGAAACCCTACATTTCAGCAGGATAATGCACGACCGCATGTTGCAGGTTCTGTACGGGCCTTTCTGGATACAGAAAATGTTCGACTGCTGCCCTGGCCAGCACATTCTCCAGATCTCTCACCAATTGAAAACGTCAGGTCAATGGTGGCCGAGCAACTGGCTCGTCACAATACGCCAGTCACTACTCTTGATGAACTGTGTAATCGTGTTTCGCTGTATTGGCAGCTGTACCTGTACACGCCATCCAAGCTCTGTTTGAATCAATGTCCAGGCATATCAAGGCCGTCATTACGGCCAGAGGTAGTTGTTCTGGGTACTGATTTCTCAGGATCTATGCACCCAAATTGCGTGAAAATGTAATCACATGTCAGTTCTAGTATAATATATTTGTCCAATGAATAGCTATTTATCATCTGCATTTCTTCTTGGTGTAGCAATTTGAATGGCCAGTAGTGTATTTCATACACTGCTTCTTCCGCCGCGAGTTTGCGAAAACTTTGGGCAAATTTTGCAGCCGATTTCCCGACAGTACTCAGCCCGCAGACTTAGCGCTCACAATTCGAGTCGGCCTCGTTCCATTTTCGCCGAGAAAAAAAAAGCTTACGAACTTGCAAGCTTCTGTCTCTCTCTCTCTCTCTCTCTCTCGTTCTCGTTAATTCACAATCTGCATTTTTTTCCATGCATCCCGGAAAGGCGCAAGTTTATCTCGAAAGTAAATTTAATTTTTCCGCCTGCAGGGCTGTGTCACCGGCACAAAGGAGCGGCGCGAGCAAATAGCGTTAGGCTTAATTATTACTTCTAGGCGAAGGTGAGGAAAAGGGTAAAAAGTTCTTTTGCCGTAGTGGGCGCAGTCAGGGATTCCTTCTTCCCCGCTGGCTCCGAGGCGAAGAGACTGCGTGGGTGGCGCTTCCGGCCCGGCAGATGGAGGGTGCAGAACTGTGGGGCGGTCTTCCCCCCCCCCCCCCCCCGCCGCCTTTATCCGGGGGCAGGCGAGCCGACCTCTCGTTTATTACTCGGGCTGTGAAAACTTGGCAACTAATCTCACGGGAGCGCTGGGGTTCGGAGCTGGTGGGGAGTGGGTGGGTGGCAGCACCTCGTCTGGACTCACATTGCTCATTAAAAGCCAGAATTACGATTACGCTAAATAATGTGCGGGAAGCGTGTTATGGCAGCGTTAATGAGGCGCTTGTGCGGGCGCAGAATTACTTGGGGGATGCGCCCTTTGTCGAGACCACCGACTGCACGCTGCAGCGTCCCGCCGTTCACCAGCGGTATCGCCTCGCAGCTCACTCCCCTAACCTACCAGTCCGTCACCCTGCGTTTCTTTGAACTCACCTGGAAAATTTATCTCCCGCCAAAAAGCATACTGGATCCGCTGAGAATAAACAAGCCTGAACCTTTCGGCTCAGTGACCGTGAATAGCGTTCAGCGACCGCGAGGCTATTACGGCATCTTTGATCACTGTCGTTGGACAAGAAGTCAATAAATATGGAAACATTTTTTCGTCAATCTTCTGACAAGTTTGATGCGGCCACAGTTGCTCTGTTGTGTCAAATCCCTCACAAGGGACACCTATGACTGCGAACACTCGGAACCGCACTAAACCATGCTTACATCAGTTTCGAGCATAAAAAAGCAGTGGTTGCATTCTACCACAAGTGACATTTTAATAGAGGAAAACAAAGTAACAAGATATGTGTACCACAGTAGGGAAATTATACGTAATTCAATGATGTCAGTGTACCATTACATTCTCAATCAACAATGCCAAATACAACAGCGCAAAATACACATATCCTACACACCCGATAGTACTTATATTAGCCCTCGTAGTTCAGATGCGGGATTTCGATGAAGTGGTTAAAGCAAACTGGAACGGACAATGTGCTCACCTCAGTAAAGACACGTTTCTACATTTAAAATCTCTTTCGCATTCAAGCAGTCCAATATGAAAAGCCACACTAGTTACATTTACTGATGATCATATTGGTATATCAATGTCATATCCTGCCTTTCGCCAAGGATATTGCAACACAGGCGTATATTTCGGTGCAGAATATTGATTGCAAATTACATAGTGAAGTTTGATAATGAAATAACGATCATGTCTCTTTTCACTTGTAGTTTGGCACATTGTATTCTTATAAAGTCAGCAATCCTTCTGATATATAGCTTATATTCCCTAAATAAATAAGCATCAGTGTGTTGGCAACATTTTTTTTTTCTTTTCGGTGGCAATATCTTCAGCATAAATTGGAAATTTGTGGTAAGATCCTGTGAGACCAAACTGCTGAGGTCATCGGTCCCTAACCTTACACACTACTTAACCTAACTTATGCTATGGACAACACACACACCCATGCCCGAGGGAGGACTCGAACTTCCGACGGTCTTCAGCATAACATCTTTGGAGAACGAGCATCTAGAAGGGTGCGATCTGTATGACCTGACCAGAAATCACCAACAGGCTACTTTCACTTGTCACATGTTCACCAAGGAGTTAAGTTATACAATGTTTCATGTGTTCTTTAGTTATTTTTGCATTTCGCTTGCTTCCACACGAATGTTTTGTGGGTAGGCTGTTTCAAGTTTCTGGAAACATTTGGGCCAAAAGTGTCTTGTACCTCTTGAAAACAGACGTAAAAATGGTTTGCTAGTCTGCCTATCATTAACAAAGTCACATCAATTGTGTAGCTGTGGGTAGAGCTATGTGCAGACTGAGATACATTAGCTATAGTTTTTTCTCCTCTGTGAGACTGTATTAATGATGAAGACAGTTCATACTGGAACCGACTCTTGGTCACTGTTCCGAAGACTTCCTTTCTCCACATCCCGCTGTGTCATAAACAGGCTCACTTTCTCCTCAGACTGCTGTGCCTTCGGAGTATACTATTACCGTCTTCCGTGCCCATAGGTGTGACAAGTGCAGTAACATGCCCGGATGAAATGCCATATTCAGCCTGAAGATTGTCGATAAAAGAAATCGAAGCTTTGATTGTCCAAAACAACCATTTTTGGCGCTTCTAGTGACCACATTTGCAGATTCCATAGGAAACTTTAGATCCATACGATCTTGCTCAGTAAAATTAATAATATTACATGCTCTTTTGTAGTCTGTAGTTGCGACAGTCTGTTTCTTTTAAAACGAGCTCCTGCTTGCCTTTTGTTACACACATAATTTTGAATTAATCTGCAATTTGATTTACTTTTAATGATCTTATAGTGCCACATTATTTTGCTAAAGTATCCAAAGCTACGATTGTAATAGTCATCATAAATGTTCGCTAGTACGCTGTCATCAATATCTTCTAAAGACTTATCTTCGAAAAGACTGGGTGGAGATAGTTCGCATTCACTTTGACTGGACTGTTTCTGTTGTTCTGGAGATGACCGTTGTGTGCTACTTGAACAACGATCTTCAGATACACGCTCTTCCTGTTCTTCAAAAACAGTATATCTATCCAGCGTAAAGTCATGCATTTCTCTGTCATCCCTATTATATCTCTGAATTATTATATTATTCATATATCCCTGAACTCTCTATCCTCGACCCCGATTTCATTTCGATATTCAAAACGTCGCAGCTTTGTCCCTCATATTTGGAACACAATGGTAGGATTAATTCTCTTCATGACATCGCTGTACATAACACAAATGCGAACACTCCAAGAGACATTCGCACTGCAGCTATACCATTCACGCAGCTCGAGCACTTGATAGTGCAGCTACAACATCTACATCTACACGATTATTCTGCAATTCACATTTAAGTGCTTGGCAGAGGGTTCATCGAACCACAATCATAATATCTCCCTACCATTCCACTCCCGAACAGCACGCGGGAAAAACGAACACCTAAACCTTTCTGTTCGAGCTCTGATTTCTCTTATTTTATTTTGATGATCATTCCTACCTATGTAGGTTGGGCTCAACAAAATATTTTCGCATTCGGAAGAGAAAGTTGGTGACTGAAATTTCGTAAATAGATCTCGCTGCGACGAAAAACGTCTTTGCTTTAATGACTTCCATCCCAACTCGCGTATCATATCTGCCACACTCTCTCCCCTATTACGTGATAATACAAAACGAGCTGCCCTTTTTTTCACCCTTTTGGTATCCTCCGTCAATCCCACCTGGTAAGGATCCCACACCGCGCAGCAATATTCTAACAGAGGACGAACGAGTGTAGTGTAAGCTGTCTCTTTAGTGGACTTGTTGCATCTTCTAAGTATCCTGCCAATGAAACGCAACCTTTGGCTTGCCTTCCCCACAATATTGTCTATGTGGTCTTTCCAACTGAAGTTGTTCGTAATTTTTACACCCAGGTTCTTAGTTGAATTGACAGCCTTGAGAATTGTACTATTTATCGAGTAAACGAATTCCAACGGATTTCTTTTGGAACTCATGTGGATCAGCTCATACTTTTCGTTATTTAGCGTCAACTGCCACCTGCCACACCATACAGCAATCTTTTCTAAATCGCTTTGCAACTGATACTGGTCTTCGGATGACCTTCCTAGACGATAAATTACAGCAAAATCTGCGAACAACATAAGAGAACTGCTCAGGTTGTCACCCAGGTCATTTATATAGATCAGGAACAGCAGAGGTCCCAGGACGCTTCCCTGGGGAACACCTGATATCACTTCAGTTTTACTCGATGATTTGCCGTCTATTACTACGAACTGCGACCTTCCTGACAGGAAATCACGAATCCAGTCGCACAACTGAGACGATACCCCATAGGCCCGCAGCTTGATTAGAAGTCGCTTGTGAGGAACGGTTTCAAAAGCTTTCCGGAAATCTAGAAATACGGGATCAACTTGAGATCCCCTGTCGATAGCGGCCATTACTTTGTGCGAATAAAGAGCTAGCTGCGTTGCACAAGAACAATGTTTTCTAAAACCATGCTGATTACGTATCAATAGATCGTTCCCTTCGAGGTGATTCATAATGTTTGAATACAGTATATGCTCCAAAACCCTACTGCAAACCGACGTCAACGATATAGGTCTATAGTTAGATGGAGAACTCCTACTACCCTTCTTAAACGCTGGTGCGACCTGCGCAATTTTCCAATCTGCAGGTAC